>NW_025745368.1:167500-185000 GCF_021184085.1 Oncorhynchus gorbuscha | reverse complement strand
AGAGGGAGGAGTGAGGAGGGGAGGGGAGAGAGGGGGAGGGGGGAGGGGAGAGGGGGAGGGGAGAGAGGAGGAGTGAGGAGGGGAGGGGAGAGAGGAGGAGGGGAGGAGGAGTGAGGAGGGGGGGGGAGAGAGGGGAGTGAGGAGGGGAGGGAGAGAGGAGGAGTGAGGAGAGAGGGAGGAGGAGGAGGGTTGGGGAGTGAGGGGGAGTGAGGAGGGGAGAGGAAAGAGAGGGGAGGAGGGGAGGGAGGGGGAGTGAGGAGGGGAGGGGAGGAGAGAGAGGAGGAGTGAGGAGGGGAGAGGAGAGAGAGGAGGAGGAGGGGAGAGAGGGGGAGGAGGAGGGGAGAGGAAAGAGAGGGGGAGGGGAGGGAGGGGGAGTGAGGAGGGAGGGGAGGAGTGAGGAGGGGAGGGGAGGGGAGGGGAGAGAGGAGGAGTGAGGAGGGTTGGGGAGGGGAGAGAGAGGAGGAGAGGGAGGAGGGGAGAGGAGGAGTGAGGAGGGTTGGGGAGGGGAGGAGGAGGGGAGAGAGGAGAGGAGGGGAGGGGAGAGAGGAGGAGTGAGGAGGGTTGGGGAGGGGAGGGGAGGGGGAGGAGGGAGAACAGGGAGGGGAGGGGAAAGGAGGGGAGGGAAGAGAGGAGGAGAGGAGAACAGGGAGGGGAGGGGAAAGGAGGGGAGGGGGGAGGAGAGGAGGAAAGAGAAAAGGAGGGAAGAGAGGGGAGAGGAGAACAGGGAGGGGAGGGGGGAGGAGAGGAGGGAAGAGAGGGGAGAGGAGACCACCACCCTCCTGGTGTTTCCAGGTCTTTGTGTAGAAGACTGTATTGTCTAATATGACAATAGGGTCATTTGTTGCGCTGGCGTCTGACTGACACATTTAAAGGCGAGTATCACATGTCGGTGCCCCTCCCTGCAGACTGAAGAATGTCACCTGTCACATCCCTATTGGCTGAAATAATAACTAGTCACGTCCCTATTGGTTCAAATAATAATGAGTGACAATAATAACAACTCATTATAGGAGGGCAGGGAACTCTGGAGCTACATATCGGTTCATCAAATTAACCTGCCAAACCTTTCACCACAACCCCAGACTAGAGAGAGGAGAGAGCTCTGTGTATTTATAGCTAGGCTACAGTACAGTCTGGCTGTAGGTTACAGTACACTCTGTCTTTAGGTTACAGTACACTCTGTCTGTAGGCTACAGTACACTCTGTCTAAACTCTGTCTGTAGGTTACAGTACACTCTGTCTGTAGGCTACAGTACACTCTGTCTAAACTCTGTCTGTAGGTTACAGTACACTCTGGCTGTAGACTACAGTACACTCTGTCTGTAGGTTACAGTACACTCTGTCTGTAGGTTACAGTACACTCTGTCTGTAGGTTACAGTACACTCTGTCTGTAGGTTACAGTACACTCTGTCTGTAGGTTACAGTACACTCTGTCTGTAGACTACAGTACACTCTGTCTGTAGGTTACAGTACACTCTGTCTGTAGGTTACAGTACACTCTGTCTGTAGGTTACAGTACACTCTGTCTGTAGGTTACAGTACAGTCTGTCTGTAGGTTACAGTACACTCTGTCTGTAGACTACAGTACACTCTGTCTGTAGGTTACAGTACACTCTGTCTGTAGGTTACAGTACACTCTGTCTGTAGGTTACAGTACACTCTGTCTGTAGGTTACAGTACACTCTGTCTGTAGGTTACAGTACACTCTGTCTGTAGGTTACAGTACACTCTGTCTAAACTCTGTCTGTAGACTACAGTACAGTCTGTCTAAACTCTGGCTGTAGACTACAGTACAGTCTGTCTGTAGACTACAGTACAGTCTGTCTGTAGACTACAGTACACTCTGTCTGTAGACTACAGTACACTCTGTCTGTAGACTACAGTACACTCTGTCTAAACTGTGTCTGTAGACTACAGTACACTCTGTCTGTAGACTACAGTACACTCTGTCTGTAGACTACAGTACACTCTGTCTGTAGACTACAGTACACTCTGTCTGTAGACTACAGTACACTCTGTCTGTAGACTACAGTACACTCTGTCTGTAGACTATAGTACACTCTGTCTGTAGACTATAGTACACTCTGTCTAAACTGTGTCTGTAGACTACAGTACACTCTGTCTGTAGACTACAGTACACTCTGTCTAAACTCTGTCTGTAGACTACAGTACACTCTGTCTGTAGGCTACAGTACACTCTGTCTGTAGGCTACAGTACACTTTGTCTAAACTCTGTCTGTAGACTACAGTACACTCTGTCTGTAGACTACAGTACACTCTGTCTAAACTCTGTCTGTAGACTACAGTACACTCTGTCTGTAGACTACAGTACACTCTGTCTGTAGACTACAGTACACTCTGTCTAAACTCTGTCTGTAGACTACAGTACAGTCTGTCTAAACTCTGTCTGTAGACTACCTGTGGTGTAATACTGTTATTAACAGATTGTTACCAGATGTTAGAGAGAGTTGTATGTTTTTCCTGGTCTGTCTGTTGTTGGTCAACACATTACATAGACCTGCTGAGATGATCAGGGTCAGAGTACACTCTGTCTGTTGTTGGTCAACACATTACATAGACCTGCTGAGATGATCAGGGTCAGAGTACACTCTGTCTGTTGTTGGTCAACACATTACATAGACCTGCTGAGATGATCAGGGTCAGAGTACACTCTGTCTGTTGTTGGTCAACACATTACATAGACCTGCTGAGATGATCAGGGTCAGAGTACACTCTGTCTGTTGTTGGTCAACACATTACATAGACCTGCTGAGATGATCAGGGTCAGAGTACACTCTGTCTGTTGTTGGTCAACACATTACATAGACCTGCTGAGATGATCAGGGTCAGAGTACACTCTGTCTGTTGTTGGTCAACACATTACATAGACCTGCTGAGATGATCAGGGTCAGAGTACACTCTGTCTGTTGTTGGTCAACACATTACATAGACCTGCTGAGATGATCAGGGTCAGAGTACACTCTGTCTGTTGTTGGTCAACACATTACATAGACCTGCTGAGATGATCAGGGTCAGAGTACACTCTGTCTGTTGTTGGTCAACACATTACATAGACCTGCTGAGATGATCAGGGTCAGAGTACACTCTGTCTGTTGTTGGTCAACACATTACATAGACCTGCTGAGATGATCAGGGTCAGAGTACACTCTGTCTGTTGTTGGTCAACACATTACATAGACCTGCTGAGATGATCAGGGTCAGAGTACACTCTGTCTGTTGTTGGTCAACACATTACATAGACCTGCTGAGATGATCAGGGTCAGAGTACACTCTGTCTGTTGTTGGTCAACACATTACATAGACCTGCTGAGATGATCAGGGTTAGAGTACACTCTGTCTGTTGTTGGTCAACACATTACATAGACCTGCTGAGATGATCAGGGTCAGAGTACACTCTGTCTGTTGTTGGTCAACACATTACATAGACCTGCTGAGATGATCAGGGTTAGAGTACACTCTGTCTGTTGTTGGTCAACACATTACATAGACCTGCTGAGATGATCAGGGTCAGAGTACACTCTGTCTGTTGTTGGTCAACACATTACATAGACCTGCTGAGATGATCAGGGTCAGAGTACACTCTGTCTGTTGTTGGTCAACACATTACATAGACCTGCTGAGATGATCAGGGTCAGAGTACACTCTGTCTGTTGTTGGTCAACACATTACATAGACCTGCTGAGATGATCAGGGTCAGAGTACACTCTGTCTGTTGTTGGTCAACACATTACATAGACCTGCTGAGATGATCAGGGTCAGAGTACACTCTGTCTGTTGTTGGTCAACACATTACATAGACCTGCTGAGATGATCAGGGTCAGAGTACACTCTGTCTGTTGTTGGTCAACACATTACATAGACCTGCTGAGATGATCAGGGTCAGAGTACACTCTGTCTGTTGTTGGTCAACACATTACTGAGACCTGCTGAGATGATCAGGGTTAGAGACACACTGGAAATTGGGCCTAATGACGAAGACTGGGATCACAACAGTCTTCCACATTAAGTGTATTTAAAGCAGTTCTTTACAGCAGTTCTATCCGTGTCTTTAAAGCAGTTCTATCCGTGTCTTTACAGCAGTTCTATCCGTGTCTTTAAAGCAGTTCTATCCATGTCTTTAAAGCAGTTCTTTACAGCAGTTCTATCCGTGTCTTTACAGCAGTTCTATCCGTGTCTTTACAGCAGTTCTATCCGTGTCTTTAAAGCAGTTCTATCCATGTCTTTAAAGCAGTTCTATCCGAGTCTTTACAGCAGTTCATTAAAGCAGTTCTATCCGTGTCTTTACAGCAGTTCTATCCGTGTCTTTAAAGCAGATCTATCCGTGTCTTTACAGCAGTTCTATCCGTGTCTTTAAAGCAGTTCTATCCGCGTCTTTAAAGCAGTTCTATCCGCGTCTTTAAAGCAGTTCTATCCGTGTCTTTACAGCAGTTCTATCCGTGTCTTTAAAGCAGTTCTTTAAAGCAGTTCTATCCGTGTCTTTACAGCAGTTCTATCCGTGTCTTTAAAGCAGTTCCATCCGTGTCTTTACAGCAGTTCTATCCGTGTCTTTACAGCAGTTCTATCCGTGTTTTTAAAGCAGTTCTATCCGTGTCTTTACAGCAGTTCTATCCGTGTCTTTACAGCAGTTCTATCCGTGTCTTTACAGTAGTTCTATCCGTGTCTTTACAGTAGTTCTATCCGTGTCTTTACAGCAGTTCTATCCGTGTCTTTAAAGCAGTTCTATCCGTGTCTTTAAAGCAGTTCTTTAAAGCAGTTCTATATGTGTCTTTACAGCAGTTCTTTAAAGCAGTTCTATCCGTGTCTTTACAACAGTTCTTTAAAGCAGTTCTATCCGTGTCTTTAAAGCAGTTCTTTAAAGCAGTTCTATCTGTATCTTTACAGCAGTTCTATCCGTGTCTTTACAGCAGTTCTATCCGTGTCTTTACAGCAGTTCTATCCGTGTCTTTAAAGCAGTTCTATCCGTGTCTTTAATGCAGTTCTTTAAAGCAGTTCTATCTGTGTCTTTACAGCAGTTCTTTAAAGCAGTTCTATCCGTGTCTTTACAGCAGTTCTTTAAAGCAGTTCTATCTGTGTCTTTAAAGCAGTTCTTTACAGCAGTTCTATCTGTATCTTTACAGCAGTTCTATCCGTGTCTTTAAAGCAGTTCTATCCATGTCTTTAAAGCAGTTCTTTAAAGCAGTTCTATCCGTATCTTTACAGCAGTTCTATCCGTGTCTTTAAAGCAGTTCTATCCGTGTCTTTAAAGCAGTTCTTTACAGCAGTTCTATCCGTCTGTCTGTGAGGGTAATGGAGCGTCTAGATGTGTCCTGGTGTTTCCTGGTTTTTGGAACGTCAAACCAAGTTGACCTCTGTCCCTGTTTGTAGTTTCCCTCCCCCAGTCTTGTCCCACATAGAAAACACACGATGATGATTAACTGAAGAAAACAAATTCCTTCTGCTGCTTTTACATATTCAGGAAAATAATGTGGGACCCCTTTTTTCCAACAAGGATTTTGTATCAGGTCTCTTTTGTTCTGGCAGGTCTTTATGTCTCACTCTCTTTGTCTCTTTCACATTTCACCTGTTCATCAGTCTCTCCCTGTCTCTCTCTCCTCCTCCTCTCTCTCCCAGCCCAGTGGGTTAGTCCACAGGGGTTTGAGGCCCTTTCGTACTCCAGTAATTGATGAATTGTATGCGATATGCAAATGAGAATCCATAAATCTTATGAATGACAGCTTAATTTATGTGAGCCTTAATGATTGCGGGATTAGATTTTAATTAAATGTCCTCAAAGGCACCCTGACTGGGTAGTTGCAATCTCTCTCCCTCTCTCTCCCTCTCTCCCTCTCTCTCTCTCTCTCTCTCTCTCTCTCTCTCTCTCTCTCTCTCTCTCTCTCTCTCTCTCTCGCTCTCGCTCTCTCGTTCTCTCGTTCTCTCGTTCTCTCTCTCTCTCGTTCTCTCTCTCTCTCTCTCTCTCTCTCTCTCTCTCTCTCTCTCTCGTTCTCTCTCTCTCTCTCGTTCTCTCTCTCTCTCTCGTTCTCTCTCTCTCTCTCGTTCTCTCTCTCTCTCTCTCTCTCTCTCTCTCGTTCTCTCTCTCTCTCTCTCTCTCGTTCTCTCTCTCTCGTTCTCTCTCTCTCGTTCTCTCTCTCTTTCTCGTTCTCTCTCTCTCGCTCTCTCTCTCTCTCTCTCTCTCTCGCTCTCTCTCTCGTTCTCGCTCTCGTTCTCGCTCTCTGTCTCGTTCTCTCTCTCTCTCTCTCTGTCTCGTTCTCTCTCTCTGTCTCTCTCTCTGTCTCGTTCTCTCTCTCTGTCTCTCTCTCTGTCTCTCTCTCTCTCTGTCTCTCTCTCTGTCTCTCTCTCTGTCTCTCTCTCTGTCTCTCTCTCTCTCTGTCTCTCTCTCTCTCTCTCTCTGTCTCTCTCTCTCTCTCTCTGTCTCTCTCTCTGTCTCTCTCTCTGTCTCTCTCTCTGTCTCTCTCTCCCCCTCTCTCCCCCTCTCTGTCTCTCTCTCTCTCTCTCTCTCTCTCTCTCTCTCTCTCTCTCTCTCTCTCTCTCTCTCTCTCTCTCTCTCTCTCTCTGTCTCTCTCTCTGTCTCTCTCTCCCCCTCTCTCTCTATCTCTCTCCAAGTCTACTGTCAGATTAAGTTTCTGGGAACAATTTATTGATAAGCTCAGAGCTCCGTCTTGTCAACCAACCAAAGGAGCAGCAATTAATAAATAGTGGAAAAGGAGGCAGAGAATCTCATCTGCTCATCTCATTTAGGTCCTTCCTAGAACTTGTGATTTTCCTCCTGGAGATAACTGTGAGTGTGTCCCAAATGGCAATCTATTCTCTATATAGTGCACTACTTTTGACCAAGGCCCATGGCACCTTATTCTCTATATAGTGCACTACTTTTGACCAGAACCCATGGCACCCTATTCTCTATATAGTGCACTACTTTTGACCAGGGTCCAAAGGGGGATGGGGTGCCATTTGGGACACATTCTAACTGTGTTATGACGTCTTTGTACTCTTATAACACAGTCATGAAGTCAGGTTCTCAGTCTTCATTAGAGAGAGAGAGAGACAGACAGACAGACAGACAGACAGACAGACAGACAGACAGACAGACAGACAGACAGAGAGAGACAGACAGAGAGAGACAGACAGACAGAGAGACAGACAGACAGACAGACAGAGAGAGACAGACAGACAGACAGACAGACAGACAGACAGACAGACAGACAGAGAGACAGAGAGACAGAGAGAGAGAGAGAGACAGACAGACAGACAGACAGACAGACAGACAGACAGACAGACAGACAGACAGACAGACAGACAGACAGACAGACAGACAGACAGACAGACAGACAGGGAGATAAAGAGAGACAGACAGACAGACAGACAGACAGACAGACAGACAGACAGACAGACAGACAGACAGACAGGGAGAGAGACAGACAGACAGACAGACAGACAGACAGACAGACAGACAGACAGACAGACAGACAGACAGACAGACAGACAGACAGACAGACAGACAGGGAGATAAAGAGAGACAGACAGACAGACAGACAGACAGACAGACAGACAGACAGACAGACAGACAGAGAGAGAGACAGAGAGAGAGACAGACAGACAGACAGACAGACAGACAGACAGACAGACAGACAGACAGACAGACAGACAGACAGACAGACAGACAGACAGACAGACAGACAGACAGACAGACAGGGAGATAAAGAGAGACAGACAGACAGACAGACAGACAGACAGACAGACAGACAGACAGACAGACAGACAGACAGACAGACAGACAGACAGACAGACAGAGAGAGAGACAGACAGACAGACAGACAGAGAGAGAGAGACAGACAGACAGACAGACAGAGAGAGAGAGACAGACAGACAGACAGACAGACAGACAGACAGACAGACAGACAGACAGACAGACAGACAGACAGACAGACAGACAGACAGGGAGACAGACAGGGAGACAGACAGACAGACAGGGAGACAGACAGGGAGACAGACAGACAGACAGACAGACAGACAGACAGGGAGACAGACAGACAGACAGACAGGGAGACAGACAGACAGACAGACAGACAGACAGGGAGACAGACAGACAGACAGACAGACAGACAGGGAGACAGACAGACAGACAGACAGACAGACAGGGAGACAGACAGACAGACAGACAGACAGACAGACAGACAGACAGACAGACAGACAGACAGACAGACAGACAGACAGACAGACAGACAGACAGACAGACAGACAGACAGACAGACAGACAGGGAGACAGACAGGGAGACAGACAGGGAGACAGAGAGCATAAATCCAAACCACTCCTAATCCCTTCTTTTTCTAAAGGTCACTCAGCTTGATAAAAAGGTGTTTAGTTCATTTATTTCCTCTCTGGCAGGGTGAGATAAAGCAACAGAACTACTGGGGCAGGAGGAGAGGAGAGGGAGGCAACGCTGGGTTCATATTTCTGGAAGGATGATTGGCTAAGGGGTGAGGTCAGAGGTAGCGCTGAAACACTTCCTGTCTCTCAAGAGAGGAAAGCACCTCCTCTGTCCTCTCTCCTCTGTCCTCTGAGGAGAGAGCAAGAGAGGAGAGAGGACCCGAGGAGAGAGGACCCGAGGAGAGAGGACCTGAGGAGTATGTAATTGAGATCTTGTTACAGGCTGAGATCATCCCCAAAAAAGTAATCCTTTATGATGCAAAGCCAAGGTTTGTTGGTTCAATTCCCGCAGCGATCACATACTCATACAACTAATGCTCAGTATACTGTGAGTGTGTCTGGATAAAAGCCTCTGTGTAACTGATTCGTTTGATTGTGTTTCCAGCTCGCGTCCTGGACGCCCCCCAAAGAGGGCTCAGAGTATGACATCATCAGAGAACCAACACCTTCTGTCTCATTCTGTCAGCGGGCTGATGTCAGCTGGCATCATGCCCCCTACTGGTGAGGGACCTGCATAGCACACACACACACACACACACACACACACACACACACACACACACACACACACACACACACACACACACACACACACACACACACACACACACACACACACAGACACAGACACAGACACACACACACACACACACACACACACACACACACACACACACACACACACACACACACACACGGAAGTATCAGTTGAAGTGTGATGTGTTTGTTCTTCTGTCATCACCTCTATTTTACAGTCTTCTATTTTGAACCACAGTGTTCCTGTAGTCTATGTTCTCCCAGTGTTCCTGTAGTCTATGTTCTCTCAGTGTTCCTGTAGTCTATGTTCTCTCAGTGTTCCTGTAGACTATGTTCTCTCAGTGTTCCTGTAGTCTATGTTCTCCCAGTGTTCCTGTAGACTATGTTCTCTCAGTGTTCCTGTAGTCTATGTTCTCCCAGTGTTCCTGTAGTCTATGTTCTCTCAGTGTTCCTGTAGACTATGTTCTCCCAGTGTTCCTGTAGACTATGTTCTCTCAGTGTTCCTGTAGACTGTTCTCTCAGTGTTCCTGTAGACTATGTTCTGAGTTTACACCCCACCTCTGCAGGCCTCTCTACCTGTTCTCTGTGTGTTTCACCGTTCAGCGTTCAAAGCTGCCCTTCTCTTTGTGTGCTTTTGTAAAACTCAATCTGTTCGTTCCTCACTTCAAAACAAGCTATCTCTACAAGTCCTTTTTACTCTCTGTGTTCAAAAGCATCCTGCGCCTCAGAGAGCGGTGTCTCTGGGAGAGAGTCAGACTCAAAGTAATACTCACTGGGCCTGAGAGAGTCTCTGAGCCCTTTTAACTGGAGGAGAGGTCACAACATCAATGTCAGCGGAGGAGATTAGAATTGAAAGGCCACAGGAGACTGAAAGAGAGGGAGGGAGGGAGAGACAGAGAGAGGGAGGGAGTGGGAGACAGAGAGGGAGGGAGAGGGAGGGGGAGACAGAGAGGGAGAGGGAGGGGGAGACAGAGAGAGGGAGGGAGGGAGGGAGGAGGGAGGGAGGGAGGGAGGGAGGGAGGGAGGAGGGAGGGAGACAGAGAGAGAGGCAGAGAGAGGGAGGGTGAGAGGGAGTGGGAGGCAGAGAGAGAGAGAGAGAGGGAGTGGGAGACAGAGGGAGTGGGAGACAGAGAGAGAGGAGGGAGAGAGGGAGGGGGAGACCAAGAGAGAGGCAGAGAGAGAGGGAGGGAGAGAGGGAGTGGGAGACAGAGAGAGAGGGAGTTTGAGACAGAGGGAGAGGCAGAGAGAGAGGGAGGGAGAGACAGAGAGAGGGAGGGAGGGAGTGGGAGACAGAGAGAGAGGGAGGGAGAGAGGGAGTGAGGGAGGGAGAGAGGGAGAGAGAGGCAGAGTGAGAGGCAGAGTGAGAGGCAGAGAGAGAGGCAGAGAGAGAGGGAGGGAGAGAGGGAGGGAGAGAGGGAGTGAGAGGCAGAGAGAGCGGGAGGGAGGGAGACAGGGAGGGAGAGAGGGAGTGGGAGACAGAGACAGAGAGAGCGGGAGGGAGGGAGAGAGGGAGTGGGAGACAGAGGGAGAGGCAGAGAGAGAGGGAGGGAGAGACAGAGAGAGGGAGGGAGGGAGTGGGAGACAGAGAGAGAGGGAGAGAGGGAGTGAGAGGCAGAGTGAGAGGCAGAGTGAGAGGCAGAGAGAGAGGCAGAGAGAGAGGGAGAGAGGGAGGGAGAGAGGGAGTGAGAGGCAGAGAGAGAGAGAGAGAGAGAGAGGGAGGGAGAGAGGGAGTGGGAGACAGAGAGAGCGGGAGGGAGAGAGGGAGTGGGAGACAGAGACAGAGAGAGCGGGAGGGAGGGAGAGAGGGAGTGGGAGACAGAGACAGAGAGAGCGGGAGGGAGGGAGAGAGGGAGTGGGAGACAGACAGAGAGAGCGGGAGGGAGGGAGGGAGAGAGGGAGGGAGAGAGGGAGTGGGAACAGAGGGAGGAACAGAGGGAGGAACAGAGGGAGGAACAGAGGGAGGAACAGAGGGGGAACAGAGGGGGAACAGAGGGAGGAACAGAGGGAGGAACAGAGGGGGAACAGAGGGGGAGCAGAGGGAGGAGCAGAGGGAGGAACAGAGGGGGAACAGAGGGGGGAACAGAGGGGGAACAGAGGGGGAACAGAGGGGGAACAGAGGGGGAACAGAGGGGGCGAACAGAGGGAGGAGCAGAGGGAGGAGCAGAGGGAGGAGCAGAGGGAGGAGCAGAGGGAGGGAGAGAGGCAGAGAGGGAGTGGGAGACAGAGACAGAGACAGAGAGAGCGGGCGGGGGGAGGGAGGGAGGGAGTGGGAGACAGAGTGGGAGACAGAGAGGGAGGGAGGGAGGGAGGGAGGGAGGGAGGGAGGGAGGGAGGGAGGGAGGGAGGGAGGGGGACACAGTGAGACAGGCAGAACAGAATGGTGTTTTGTTTAGCCAAGTGTAAACCTGAAGGAAACCTTTGATATCATCCTCTCCAGCCTCACTGGGGTGACGGCTTCTTTCACACAGATCTGGACATTTATTAAGGAGAACTGAGGAACAGAGGGGGAACAGAGGGGGAACAGAGGGAGGAACAGAGGGAGGAGCAGAGGGGGAGCAGAGGGGAGAGCAGAGGGGGAACAGAGGGAGGAGCAGAGGGAGGAGCAGAGGGGGGAGCAGAGGGAGGAGCAGAGGGGGAACAGAGGGAGGAACAGAGGGAGGAACAGAGGGAGGAACAGAGGGGGAACAGAGGGGGAACAGAGGGAGGAACAGAGGGAGGAGCAGAGGGGGGAGCAGAGGGGGAACAGAGGGAGGAACAGAGGGAGGAGCAGAGGGGGAGCAGAGGGAGGAGCAGAGGGGGCGAACAGAGGGGGGAACAGAGGGGGAGCAGAGGGGGAGCAGAGGGGGAGCAGAGGGAGGAACAGAGGGAGGAACAGAGGGAGGAACAGAGGGGGAACAGAGGGGGAGCAGAGGGGGAGCAGAGGGGGAACAGAGGGAGGAACAGAGGGAGGAGCAGAGGGGGAGCAGAGGGAGGAGCAGAGGGGGCGAACAGAGGGGGAACAGAGGGGGAGCAGAGGGGGAGCAGAGGGAGGAGCAGAGGGAGGAGCAGAGGGAGGAGCAGAGGGGGAGCAGAGGGAGGAGCAGAGGGAGGAGCAGAGGGGGCGAACAGAGGGGGAGCAGAGGGGGAGCAGAGGGAGGAGCAGAGGGAGGAGCAGAGGGGGGAACAGAGGGGGAACAGAGGGAGGAGCAGAGGGAGGAACAGAGGGGGCGAACAGAGGGGGCGAACAGAGGGAGGAGCAGAGGGGGAACAGAGGGGGAGCAGAGGGGGAGCAGAGGGAGGAGCAGAGGGAGGAGCAGAGGGGGGAGCAGAGGGGGAGCAGAGGGAGGAGCAGAGGGGGAGCAGAGGGGGAGCAGAGGGGGAGCAGAGGGGGGAGCAGAGGGGGAGCAGAGGGGGGAGCAGAGGGAGGAACAGAGGGGGAACAGAGGGAGGAGCAGAGGGAGGAGCAGAGGGAGGAGCAGAGGGAGGAGCAGAGGGGGAGCAGAGGGAGGAGCAGAGGGGGAACAGAGGGGGAGCAGAGGGGGAGCAGAGGGAGGAGCAGAGGGGGAGCAGAGGGGGAACAGAGGGGGGAACAGAGGGGGGAGCAGAGGGGGAACAGAGGGGGGAACAGAGGGGGGAGCAGAGGGGGAACAGAGGGGGAGCAGAGGGAGGAGCAGAGGGGGCGAACAGAGGGAGGAGCAGAGGGGGAGCAGAGGGGGAGCAGAGGGAGGAGCAGAGGGAGGAGCAGAGGGGGCGAACAGAGGGGGGAGCAGAGGGAGGAACAGAGGGGGAGCAGAGGGGGCGAACAGAGGGAGGAACAGAGGGGGAGCAGAGGGGGCGAACAGAGGGGCGAACAGAGGGGGAACAGAGGGGGGAACAGAGGGGGAACAGAGGGGGAGCAGAGGGGGAGCAGAGGGGGAACAGAGGGGGGAACAGAGGGGGGGAACAGAGGGGGGGAAAGAGAAGGAGACGTTTTTAATGGCAAAGCTCAGTTCATTTCAGAGCGGAGTTGTCCTTAACTAGCTCAGTGGTTTTAATGACAAATAGAGACTTTATCATGCATATTACAGTCCATTTAAAATACTTGACTTGGAGGAGAGACAGAGTAGGATGTTACTGGTGCTTTAAGGGCCGGATCTGTTCCATTAGTAGATCATGTGTTGAAGGCTGATGGCCCAGTGGTGTACTGAGTCACTATGGAGATAGATAGATGTGTTGAAGGCTGATGGCCCACTGGTGTACTGAGTCACTATGGAGATAGATAGATAGATGTGTTGAAGGCTGATGGCCCACTGGTGTACTGAGTCACTATGGAGATAGATAGATGTGTTGAAGGCTGATGGCCCACTGGTGTACTGAGTCACTATGGAGATAGATAGATGTGTTGAAGGCTGATGGCCCACTGGTGTACTGAGTCACTATGGAGATAGATAGATGTGTTGAAGGCTGATGGCCCAGTGGTGTACTGAGTCACTATGGAGATAGATAGATGTGTTGAAGGCTGATGGCCCACTGGTGTACTGAGTCACTATGGAGATAGATAGATGTGTTGAAGGCTGATGGCCCACTGGTGTACTGAGTCACTATGGAGATAGATAGATGTGTTGAAGGCTGATGGCCCACTGGTGTACTGAGTCACTATGGAGATAGATAGATGTGTTGAAGGCTGATGGCCCACTGGTGTACTGAGTCACTATGGAGATAGATAGATGTGTTGAAGGCTGATGGCCCACTGGTGTACTGAGTCACTATGGAGATAGATAGATGTGTTGAAGGCTGATGGCCCACTGGTGTACTGAGTCACTATGGAGATAGATAGATGTGTTGAAGGCTGATGGCCCACTGGTGTACTGAGTCACTATGGAGATAGATAGATAGATGTGTTGAAGGCTGATGGCCCACTGGTGTACTGAGTCACTATGGAGATAGATAGATGTGTTGAAGGCTGATGGCCCACTGGTGTACTGAGTCACTATGGAGATAGATAGATGTGTTGAAGGCTGATGGCCCAGTGGTGTACTGAGTCACTATGGAGATAGATAGATGTGTTGAAGGCTGATGGCCCACTGGTGTACTGAGTCACTATGGAGATAGATAGATGTGTTGAAGGCTGATGGCCCACTGGTGTACTGAGTCACTATGGAGATAGATAGATGTGTTGAAGGCTGATGGCCCACTGGTGTACTGAGTCACTATGGAGATAGATAGATGTGTTGAAGGCTGATGGCCCACTGGTGTACTGAGTCACTATGGAGATAGATAGATGTGTTGAAGGCTGATGGCCCACTGGTGTACTGAGTCACTATGGAGATAGATAGATGTGTTGAAGGCTGATGGCCCACTGGTGTACTGAGTCACTATGGAGATAGATAGATGTGTAGATAGATGAAGGCTGATGGCCCACTGGTGTACTGAGTCACTATGGAGATAGATAGATGTGTTGAAGGCTGATGGCCCACTGGTGTACTGAGTCACTATGGAGATAGATAGATGTGTTGAAGGCTGATGGCCCACTGGTGTACTGAGTCACTATGGAGATAGATAGATGTGTTGAAGGCTGATGGCCCACTGGTGTACTGAGTCACTATGGAGATAGATGTGTTGAAGGCTAGATGTAGTTGAAGGCTGATGGCCCACTGGTGTACTGAGTCACTATGGAGATAGATAGATGTGTTGAAGGCTGATGGCCCACTGGTGTACTGAGTCACTATGGAGATAGATGTGTTGAAGGCTGATAGATAGATAGATAGATAGATAGATAGATAGATAGATAGATAGATAGATAGATAGATAGATAGATAGATAGATAGATAGATGTGTTGAAGGCAGATAGATAGATAGATAGATAGATAGATAGATAGATAGATAGATAGATAGATAGATAGATAGATAGATAGATAGATAGATAGATAGATAGATGTGTTGAAGGCTGATAGATAGATAGATAGATAGATAGATAGATAGATAGATAGATAGATAGATAGATAGATAGATAGATAGATAGATAGATAGATAGATAGATAGATAGATAGATGTGTTGAAGGCTGATAGATAGATAGATAGATAGATAGATAGATAGATAGATAGATAGATAGATAGATAGATAGATAGATAGATAGATAGATAGATAGATGTGTTGAAGGCAGATAGATAGATAGATAGATAGATAGATAGATAGATAGATAGATAGATAGATAGATAGATAGATAGATAGATAGATAGATAGATAGATAGATAGATAGATAGATAGATAGATGTGTTGAAGGCTGATAGATAGATAGATAGATAGATAGATAGATGTGTTGAAGGCTGATAGATAGATAGATAGATAGATAGATAGATAGATAGATAGATAGATAGATAGATAGATAGATAGATAGATAGATAGATGTGTTGAAGGCTGATAGATAGATAGATAGATAGATAGATAGATAGATAGATAGATAGATAGATAGATAGATAGATAGATAGATAGATAGATAGATAGATAGATAGATAGATAGATAGATAGATAGATAGATAGATAGATAGATAGATGTGTTGAAGGCTGATAGATAGATAGATAGATAGATAGATAGATAGATAGATAGATAGATAGATAGATAGATAGATAGATAGACCTGGTGGCCTCACGGCTGAAATGACCTGGTGGCCTCACGGCTGGAAATGACCTAGTGGCCTCACGGCTGAAATGACCTGGTGGCCTCCTGGCTGAAATGACCTGGTGGCCTCACGGCTGAAATGACCTGGTGGCCTCATGGCTGGAAATGACCTGGTGGCCTCACGGCTGGAAATGACCTAGTGGCCTCCTGGCTGGAAATGACCTGGTGGCCTCATGGCTGAAATGACCTGGTGGCCTCATGGCTGGAAATGACCTGGTGGCCTCATGGCTGGAATGACCTGGTGGCCTCATGGCTGGAATGACCTAGTGGCCTCACGGCTGGAAATGACCTAGTGGCCTCATGGCTGAAATGACCTGGTGGCCTCATGGCTGGAAATGACCTGGTGGCCTCATGGCTGGAAATGACCTAGTGGCCTCACGGCTGGAAATGACCTAGTGGCCTCATGGCTGGAAATGACCTAGTGGCCTCATGGCTGGAAATGACCTAGTGGCCTCATGGCTGGAAATGACCTGGTGGCCTCATGGCTGGAAATGACCTGGTGGCCTCATGGCTGGAATGACCTGGTGGCCTCATGGCTGGAAATGACCTGGTGGCCTCCTGGCTGGAAATGACCTGGTGGCCTCCTGGCTGGAAATGACCTGGTGGCCTCCTGGCTGGAAATGACCTGGTGGCCTCCTGGCTGGAAATGACCTGGCCTGGCTGGAAATGACCTGGTGGCCTCCTGGCTGGAAATGACCTGGTGGCCTCCTGGCTGGAAATGACCTGGTGGCCTCCTGGCTGGAAATGACCTGGTGGCCTCCTGGCTGGAAATGACCTGGTGGCCTCCTGGCTGGAATGACCTGGTGGCCTCACGGCTGGAAATGACCTGGTGGCCTCACAGGCTGAAATGACCTGGTGGCCTCCTGGCTGGAAATGACCTGGTGGCCTCCTGGCTGGAATGACCTGGGCTGGCCTCCTGGCTGGAAATGACCTGGTGGCCTCCTGGCTGGAAATGACCTGGTGGCCTCCTGGCTGGAATGACCTGGTGGCCTCATGGCTGGAAATGACCTGGTGGCCTCACGGCTGAAATGACCTGGTGGCCTCCGGCTGGAAATGACCTAGTGGCCTCCTGGCTGGAAATGACCTGGTGGCCTCCTGGCTGGAAATGACCTGGTGGCCTCCTGGCTGGAAATGACCTAGTGAAATGACCTGGTGGCCTCCTGGCTGGAAATGACCTGGTGGCCTCATGGCTGGAAATGACCTGGTGGCCTCACGGCTGGAAATGACCTAGTGAAATGACCTGGTGGCCTCCTGGCTGGAATGACCTGGTGGCCTCATGGCTGGAAATGACCTGGTGGCCTCACGGCTGGAAATGACCTAGTGAAATGACCTGGTGGCCTCCTGGCTGGAAATGACCTGGTGGCCTCATGGCTGGAAATGACCTGGTGGCCTCACGGCTGGAAATGACCTGTGAAATGACCTGGTGGCCTCCTGGCTGGAATGACCTGGTGGCCTCCTGGCTGGAAATGACCTGGTGGCCTCCTGGCTGGAAATGACCTGGTGGCCTCCTGGCTGGAATGACCTGGTGGCCTCCTGGCTGGAAATGACCTGGTGGCCTCCTGGCTGGAATGACCTGGTGGCCTCCTGGCTGAAATGACCTGGTGGCCTCCTGGCTGGAAATGAAATGACCTGGTGGCCTCCTGGCTGGAATGACCTGGTGGCCTCCTGGCTGGAAATGACCTGGTGGCCTCCTGGCTGGAAATGACCTGGTGGCCTCCTGGCTGAAATGACCTGGTGGCCTCCTGGCTGGAAATGACCTGGTGGCCTCCTGGTGGCCTCCTCATGGCTGGAATGACCTGGTGGCCTCATGGCTGGAAATGACCTGGTGGCCTCCTGGCTGGAATGACCTGGTGGCCTCCTGGCTGGAATGACCTGGTG
>NW_025745368.1:142500-162500 GCF_021184085.1 Oncorhynchus gorbuscha | reverse complement strand
ACCAGTCAAACACTATACACAGTACCAGTCAAACACTATACACAGTACCAGTCAAACACTATACACAGTACCAGTCATATACTATACACAGTACCAGTCATATACTATACACAGTACCAGTCAAACACTATACACAGTACCAGTCAAATAGATATACTATACACAGTACCAGTCAAACACTATACACAGTACCAGTCAAATAGATATACTATACACAGTACCAGTCAAACACTATACACAGTACCAGTCAAACACTATACACAGTACCAGTCAAACAGCTGGACAGATATACTATACACAGTACCAGTCAAACACTATACACAGTACCAGTCAAACAGCTGGACAGATATACTATACACAGTACCAGTCAAACAGCTGGACAGATATACTATACACAGTACCAGTCAAACAGCTGGACAGATATACTATACACAGTACCAGTCAAACAGCTGGACAGATATACTATACACAGTACCAGTCAAATAGATATACTATACACAGTACCAGTCTAAAGTTTGGACACACCTACTCATTCCAGGGCTGTTGTTTTTAGTGAAGACATCAGAAACTATGAAATAACACATATGGAATCATGTAGTAAACAAAAAAGTGTTAAACAAATCAAAATATATTTTATATTCTTCAAAGTAGCCACCCTTTGCCTTGTTGACAGCTTTGCACACTCTTGGCATTCTCTCAACCAGCTTCACCTGGAATGCAGTATGTATGGGTTATGAATGTAGTATGTATGGGTTATGAATGGGTTATGAATGCAGTATGTATGGGTTATGAATGCAGTATGTATGGGTTATGAATGCAGTATGTATGGGTTATGTATGGGTTATGAATGCAGTATGTATGGGTTATGAATGCAGTATGTATGGGTTATGAATGCGGTATGTATGGGTTATGAATGCGGTATGTATGGGTTATGAATGCGGTATGTATGGGTTATGAATGAGGTATGTATGGGTTATGAATGTTATGAATGAGGTATGTATGGGTTATGAATGTGGTATGTATGGGTTATGAATGTGGTATGTATGGGTTATGAATGCAGTATGTATGGGTTATGAATGTAGTATGTATGGGTTATGAATGCAGTATGTATGGGTTATGAATGTGGTATGTATGGGTTATGAATGTGTCATGACTCTGTTATGAAGGTAGCCTTCTAAGATTTAGTCCCATGTTGGTGTATGAATGAGGGTTGAGAGTAACTGAGACTTCCTTTACCAGAGACCACCTGTCCTTCTGCCTCTGGGACTGAACTGGCAATACAACAGCTTCACCTGAAACACAAATCAGATGTGTTTATATAATAGCCCCTCATACAACAGCTTCACCTGAAACACAAATCAGATGTGTTTATATAATAGCCCCTCGTACAACAGCTTCACCTGAAACACAACAGAATGTTTAACATAAAAGAAGAAATCAATAGTGTTCTCTGTAGTTTAGGATCTGAAACACAAATCGATGACTGTGTTTGATTTGGTGCAGGGTTCCAGCTATTGGCTGGTTACAAATGATATGTTAAGACAGAAGACAGGGATTATCAAAGCCTGAACAGGATCACAAATCAACCTGGTTTATTACAGTAAGATATTACAGTAAGGTATTACAGTAAGATATTACAGTAAGGTATTACAGTAAGATAAACCAGTAAACTAGTTTTAAATACAGATGTCTCCTTCAGCCAACTATATTACAGTAAGATAAACCAGTAAACTAGTTTTAAATACAGATGTCTCCTTCAGCCCACAGTATTACAGTAAGATATTACAGTAAGATAAACCAGTAAACTAGTTTTAAATACAGATGTTTCCTTCAGCCCACAGTATTACAGTAAGATATTACAGTAAGATAAACCAGTAAACTAGATTTAAATACAGATGTCTCCTTCAGCCCACTATATTACAGTAAGATAAACCAGTAAACTAGTTTTAAATACAGATGTCTCCTTCAGCCTGCTGTATTACAGTAAGATATTACAGTAAGATAAACTAGTTTTAAATACAGATGTCTCCTTCAGCCCACAGTATTACAGTAAGATATTACAGTAAGATAAACCAGTAAACTAGTTTTAAATACAGATGTCTCCTTCAGCCCACAGTATTACAGTAAGATATTACAGTAAGGTATTACAGTAAGATAAACCAGTAAACTAGTTTTAAATACAGATGTCTCCTTCAGCCCACTATATTACAGTAAGATAAACCAGTAAACTAGTTTTAAATACAGATGTCTCCTTCAGCCCACTATATTACAGTAAGATAAACCAGTAAACTAGTTTTAAATACAGATGTCTCCTTCAGCCCACAGTATTACAGTAAGATATTACAGTAAGATAAACCAGTAAACTAGTTTTAAATACAGATGTCTCCTTCAGCCTGCTGTATTACAGTAAGATAAACCAGTAAACTAGTTTTAAATACAGATGTCTCCTTCAGCCTGCTGTATTACAGTAAGATAAACCAGTAAACTAGTTTTAAATACAGATGTCTCCTTCAGCCTGCTGTATTACAGTAAACTAAATAGCTAACAATGGAGAGACGGACCATGTGCGTCACCGGTTGGCTTCTGTTAGAAATAACAGCTAATGTTCAAAGTTAACCAACTGAGCCAGTAACACACACACACACACACACACACACACACACACACACACACACACACACACACACACACACACACACACACACACACACACACACACACACACACACACACACACACACACACACACACACACACACACACAGCTGTTATCTCTTTCTGGATGCTGATCTTTAATTAGTCTGTTTACATCCTTTCTAAAAACAGACCCTCTGTGAAAAGATACGCTGTGTGTGTGTGTGTGTGTGTGTGTGTGTGTGTGTGTGTGTGTGTGTGTGTGTGTGTGTGTGTGTGTGTGTGTGTGTGTGTGTGTGTGTGTGTGTGTGTGTGTGGTCTGGTGCCTGCCTGCCTGCCTGCCTGCCTGCCTGCCTGCCTGCCTGCCTGCCTGCCTGCCTGCCTGCCTGCCTGCCTCTACAGAGTTTCAGTGTAAGGTGTAAGGAAAATGGCAGTAGGTCCATTAGGTCACCTCCTCCATTATACTGAATTATACTGAATGATGAATTCCTCCATCTCTCCCTCCTCCATGATGAATTCCTCCATTCCTCCATTATACAATGATGAATTCCTCCATCTTCACCTCCTCCATTATACTATTCACCTCCTCCATTATACTGAATGATGAATTCCTCCATCTCTATTCACCTCCTCCATTATACTGAATGATGAATTCCTCCATCTGTATTCACCTCCTCCATTATACTGAATGATGAATTCCTCCATCTGTATTCACCTCCTCCATTATACTGAATGATGAATTCCTCCATCTGTATTCACCTCCTCCATTATACTGAATGATGAATTCCTCCATCTGAATATTATACTGAATGATGAATTCCTCCATCTGTATTCACCTCCTCCATTATACTGAATGATGAATTCCTCCATCTCTATTCACCTCCTCCATTATACTGAATGATGAATTCCTCCATCTGTATTCACCTCCTCCATTATACTGAATGATGAATTCCTTTACTGGTTGCCATTTCTTGTGGCAACAGGTCACAAATCTTGTTTCTGTGATGGCACACTGTGTGGTATTTCACCCAGTAGATATGGACGTTTATCAAAATTGGGTTTGTTTTAGAATTCTTTGTGGATCTGTGTAATCTGAGGGAAATATGTGTCTCTAATATGGTCATACATTGGGCAGGAGGTTAGGAAGTGCAGCTCAGTTTCCACCTCATTTTGTGGGCAGTGAGCACATAGCCTGTCTTCTCTTGAGAGCCATGTCTGCCTACGGTGGCCTTTCTCAATAGCAAGGCTATGCTTACTGATTCTGTACATAGTCAAAGCTTTCCTTAAATTTGGGTCAGTCACAGTGGTCAGGTATTCTGCCGCTGTGTACTCTCTGTTTAGGGCCAAAAGCATTCTAGTTTGCTCTGTTTTTTTGATAATTCTTTCCTGTGTTAAGTAATTATCTTTTTGTTTTCTGATGATTTGTTTGGGTCTAATTGTGTTGCTGTCCTGGGACTCTGTAGGGTGTGTTTGTGTTTGTGAACAGAGCCCCAGGACCAGCTTGCTTAGGGAACTCTTCTCCAGGTTCATCTCTCTGTAGGTGATGGCTTTATTATGGAAGGTTTGGGAATCGCTTCTCTTTAGGTGGTTGTAGAATTTAACGGCTCTTTTCTGGATTTTGATAATTAGTGGGTATCGGCCTAATTCTGCTCTGCATGTATTATTTGGTGTTTTACGTTGTACACAGAGGATATTTTTGCAGATTTCTGCAGGCAGTCTCAATTTGGTGTTTGTCACATTTTGTGAATCTCTCTGTGTGTGTGTGTGTGTGTGTGTGTGTGTGTGTGTGTGTGTGTGTGTGTGTGTGTGTGTGTGTGTGTGTGTGTGTGTGTGTGTGTGTGTGTGTGTGTGTGTGTGTGTGTGTGTGTGTGTGTGTGTGTGTGTGTGTGTGTGTGAGTCTCTCTGTGTGTGTGTGTGTGTGTGTGTGTGTGTGTGTGTGTGTGTGTGTGTGTGTGTGTGTGTGTGTGTGTGTGTGTGTGTGTGTGTGTGTCTCTCTCTCTCTGTGTGTGTGTGTGTGTGTGTGTGTGTGTGTGTGTGAGTCTCTCTCTGTGTGTGTGTGTGTGTGTGTGTGTGTGTCTCTCTCTCTCTGTGTGTGTGTGTGAGTCTCTCTCTCTCTCTGTGTGTGTGTGTGTGTGTGAGTCTCTCTCTCTCTGTGTGTGTCAGGTTTCATCTTATAAAGGCTCATGTGACCTTTAGAAAGAGAAGATCAGACATGATCCGAAAAGACAGCAACACAATGGCACAAATACCATCTATGATTAATTACGGTGTGTGTGTGTGTGTGTGTGTGTGTGTGTGTGTGTGTGTGTGTGTGTGTGTGTGTGTGTGTGTGTGTGTGTGTGTGTGTGTGTGTGTGTGTGTGTGTGTGTGTGTGTGTGTGTGTGTGTGTGTGTGTGTGTGTGTGTGTCTCAGAGCGTGTACTACACAATAGACTAGTACCGTTTAATGCCTCCTTCAATCAACAGCGGGGATGTCACTTGGCACTCACTTAAAACCAATCTCTTTAAAAAGGGGCTCTGTGTATCACTGAATTCCACTACCTCCACCTTTCTCTATCTCTCTTTCTCCCTCCACCTTTCTCTCTCTCTCTTTCTCCCTCCACCTTTCTCTCTCTCTCTTTCTCCCTCCACGTTTCTCTCTTTCTCCCTCTCTCTTTCTCTCTCTCTTTCTCCCTCTCTCTTCCTCCCTCTCTCTTTCTCCCTCTCTCTTTCTCTCTCTCTATCTCTCTTTCTCCCTCTCTCTTTCTCCCTCTCTGTCTCCCTCCCTCTCTTTCTCTCTCCCTCTTTCTCCATCTCTCTTTCTCTCTCCCTCTTTCTCCCTCTCTCTCTTTCTCTCCCTCTTTCTCCCTCTCTCTTTCTCCATCTCTCTTTCTCTCTCCCTCTTTCTCCCTCTCTCTTTCTCCCTCTCTGTTTCCCTCCCTCTCTTTCTCTCTCTCTTTCTCTCTCCCTCTTTCTCCCTCTCTCCCCTCTCTCTTCTCCCTCTCTATGTCTCCCTCTCTCTCTTTCTCCCTCCACCTTTCTCTCTTTCTCTCTCTCTCTTTCTCCCTCCACCTTTCTCTTTCTCTCCCTCTCTCTTCTCCCTTCTCTTTCTCCCTCTCTCTTTCTCCCTCTCTCTTTCTCTCTCTCTCTTTCTCTCTCTCTCTCTTCTCTCCTCTCTCTTTCTCCCTCTCTGTCTCCCTCCTCTCTGTCTCCCTCTCTTTCTCTCTCTCTCTTTCTCTCTCCCTCTTTCTCCCTCTCTCTTTCTCCATCTTCTTTCTCTCTCCCTCTTTCTCCCTCTCTCTTCTCTCCTCTCTTTCTCCCTCTCTCTTTCTCCATCTCTCTTTCTCTCTCCCTCTTTCTCCCTCTCTCTTTCTCCCTCTCTGTTTCCCTCCATTTCTTTCTCTCTCTCTCTTTCTCTCTCCCTCTTTCTCCCTCTCTCTTTCTCCCTCTTCTTTCTCCCTCTCTCTGTCTCCCTCTCTCTCTCTTCTCCCTCTCTCCCTCTCTCTTCTCCCTCTTTTCTCCCTCTCTTTCTCTCTCTCCTCTTTCTCCCTCTTTTTCTCCCTCTCTCTTTCCCCCTCTCTTTCTCTCCTCCCTTTCTCTCTCCCTCTTTCTCTCTCCCTCTAAAGGGATAAGGGAAGGGTTAGTTAACCCTCTCTGCTAAGTAATTCTCTTTCTCCCTAGCTACTTTCTCTAGTCTCTTTCTCTCTCCTAGTTCAAAGTTGTCTAATTATCTAAAATCCTAAAGTTGTCCATGATGAGATTTCTCTCATGAAACCTTTGGGTTGCTAGATGCCATCTTTCACCTCCCCTCTTTCTCCCTCTCCACTCCTATTTTTCCCCTCCCTTTTCTTTTTGTCTTATGGAACCATACTCAAACGTGACATTCATACTAATCATCTCTTCTCCCTCTCTGTCTCCGTCTAGTCTATGAGACCAGACTGAATGCTCATCCCTCTTTTTCTCTATCTCTCTTTCTCTCTCCCTTTCTCTCTCTCTTTCTCCCTCTCTCTGTCTCCCTCTCTCTTTCTCTCTCTATATCTCCCTCTTTCTCCCTCTCTCTTTCTCCCTCTCTCTTTCTCCCTCTCTCTTTCTCCTCCCTCTCTGTCTCCCTCCCTCTCTTTCTCTCTCCCTCTTTTCTCCCTCTCTCTTTCTCCCTCTCTATTTCTCCCTCCCTCTCTCTTTCTCCCTTAAAGGGATAAGGGAAGGGTTAGTTAACATGCTAAGTAATTGAAAAGTAGCTACAAAGTAGTAAGTAGTTGCAAAGTTGCTAATTAGCTAAAATGCTAAAGTTGTCCATGATGAGATTCGTGAAACCTTTGGGTTGCTAGATGCCATCCACCGCAACTAACACCCTATTTTTGTTTTTGCTTTTTGTCTTATGGAACCATACCAAACTGTGACATATCATGACTAATCATACCACCTGTGTTCTAGTCTATGAGACCAGACTGAATGCTGATCCTTTCTCTACCACCTGTGTTGATGGTTCTGACCCACTGTGTGTGTTGTGGTGTGTGTGTGTGTGTGTGTGTGTGTTGATGGTGTGTGACCCACTGTGTGTGTGTTGATGGTTCTGTGTGTGTGTGTGTGTGTGTGTGTGTGTGTGTGTGTGGTTCTGTACCACCTGTGTGTGTGAACTAAGGCCTTAACATTTCCCCACTACCACCTGTTTGCATCACTACCACCTGTGTTGATGGTTCTGACTTACCACCTGTGTTGATGGTTCTGCCCCACTACCACCTGTGTCGATGGTTCTGCCCCACTACCACCTGTGTCGACTACCACCTGTGTTGATGGTTCTGACCCACTACCACCTGTGTTGATGGTTCTAACCCACTACCACCTGTGTCGATGGTTCTGCCCCACTACCACCTGTGTCGATGGTTCTGCCCCACTACCACCTGTGTTGATGGTTCTAACCCACTACCACCTGTGTTGATGGTTCTGCCCCACTACCACCTGTGTTGATGGTTCTGACCCACTACCACCTGTGTCGATGGTTCTGACCCACTACCACCTGTGTGTCACAGGAGGTTGGTGGCACCTTAATTGGGGAGGACAGGTTTCGTGGTAATGACTGGATCTGAATCAGTGGAATGGTATCAAATACATCAAACACCTGGTTTCCATGGTTTCCATGGTTTCCATGGTTTCCAGGTGTTTGATGCTGTTCCATTCGCTCCGTTCCAGACATTATGATGAGCCGTCCTCCTCTCAGCAGCCTCCCCTGGATCAAATATCACACCATTCTGTCTGTCTGCTGCAGAGAGCAAACCGTCCTCCTCTCAGCAGCCTCCACTGCTGTGGGTGTTCTGTTTGTGTCGTTGCCATAAGCGATAAAACAATGTTAACTCGTTAACCATTGTTTAATTATAGGTTGAGCTGCACAATGAACAAACACAAAGCATTTGGCCTGTTTTTCCATAAAGCCACTTCCTGTCTACATCGCTACACACACACACACACACACACACACACACACACACACACACACACACACACACACACACACACACACACACACACACACACACACACACACACACACACACACACACACACACACACACACACACACACACACACACACACACATGAACTACATTAACTGAGCAGCCATTAGCACCTTAATGTGGGAAAGAGAAGGCCATCACCAGTCAAACGCTGAGGTTTCTTTAGGAAATCTACAACATACATACAAGGTTTTATACAGAGCATTCAGAAAGTATTCAGGCCCCTTCCCTTTTCCCACATTTTGCTACGTTACAGCCTTTTTCTGACATTGATTCAATTGTTGTTGTTTTCTCTCATCAATCTACACACAATATCCCATAATGACAAAACGAAAACAGCTTTTTAGAAAAATTCTGAAAATGTATAACAAATTAAAAACAGAAATACCTTATTTACATACAGTACCAGTCAAAAGTTTGGACACACCTACTCATTCAAGGGTTTTTCTTTATTTTTGAAAACTATTTTCTACGTTTTAGACAAATAGTGAAGACATCAAAACTATGAAATAACACATATGGAATCATGTAGTAACCAACAAAAGTGTTAAACAAATCAAAATATATTTTAGATTCTTGCCTTGATGACTGCTTTGCACACTCTTGCCATTCTCTCAACCAGCTTCACCTGGAATGCTTTTCCAACAGTCTTTCTGTACAGCACTTTGAGATATCAGCTGATGTACGAAGGGCTATATAAATAAATTTGATTTGATTGATTTGATTTGAAGGAGTTCCCACATATGCTGAGCACTTGTTGGCTGCTTTTCCTTCACTCTGCGGTCCAACTCATCCCAGACAATCTCAATTGGGTTGAGGTCGGGTGATTGTGGAGGCCAAGGCATCTGATGCAGCACTCCATCACTCTCCTTCTTGGTCAAATAGCCCTGACACAGCCTGGAGGTGTGTTGGGTCATTGTCCTGTTGAAAAACAAATGAAAGTACCACTAAGCGCAAACCAGATGGGATGGCATATCGCTGCATAATGATGTGGTAGTAGCCAAATAAATCAGTGTCACCAGCAAAGCACCATCACACCTCTTCCTCCATGCTTCACGGTGGGAACCACACATGCGGAGATCATCTGTTCCACAAAGACACGGCAGTTGGAACCAAAAATCTAAAATTTGGTCTCTTTGCTCGTGTTTCTTGGCTCAAGCAAGTCTCTTCTTCTTATTGGTGCCCTTTAGTAGTGGCTTCTTTGCAGACATTTGACCATGAAGCCTGATTCACACAGTCTCCTCTGAGCAGTTGATGTTGAGATGTGTCTGTTACTTGAACTCTGCAAAGTATTTATTTGGGCTGCAAATTCTGAGGCTGGTAAATCTAATGAACTTACCCTCTGTTGAAGAGGTATCTCTGGGTCTTCCTTTCCTGTGGCGGTCCTCATGAGAGCCCAGTTTCATCATAGTGCTTGATGGTTTTTGAGACTGCACTTGAAGAAACGTTCAAAGCTCTTGAAATGTTACGTTTTGTGTAATGTATTGACTGACCTTCATGTCTTAAAGTAATGATGGACTGTCATTTCTCTTTGCTTATTTGAGCTGTTCTTGCCATAATATGTGCTTGGTCTTTTACCAAATAGGGCTATCTTCTGTATACCAACCCTACCTTGTCACAACACAACTGATTGGCTCAAACACATTAAGAAGGAATGAAATTCCACAAATGAACTTTTAACAAGGCACATCTGTTAATGGAAATGAATTCCAGGTGACTACCTCATTCTGCTGGTTGAGAGAATGCAAAGCTGTCATCAAGGCAAAGGGTGGCTACTTAGAAAAATATAAAATATATTTTGATTTGTTTAACACTTCTTGGTTTACTAGATGATTCCATATGTGTTATTTCATATTTTTGAGATCTTCGCTATGATTCTACAATGTAGAAAATATAAAAAATAAAAAACTGGGGTAGGTGTGTCCAAACTTTTGACTGGTACTGTAAGTATTCCGACCCTTTGCTATGAGACGCACGAAGGAGACCAAGAACCCAATGGTCACTCTGACAGAACTCCAGAGTTCCTCTGCGGAGATGGGAGAACCTTCCAGAAGGGCAACCATCCCTGCAGCCCTCCACCAATCAGGTCTTTATGGTCGAGTGGCCAGACGGAAGCCACTCCTCAGCAAAAGGCACATGACAGCCCGCTTGTAGTTTGCCAAAACGCACCTAAAGGACACTCAGACCATGAGAAACAAGATTCTCTGGTCTGATGAAACCATGAGTGAACTCTTTGGCCTGAATGCCAAGTGTCACTTCTGGAGGAAACCTGGCACCATCCATACGGTGAAGCATGGTGGTGGTAGCGTCATGCTGTGGGGGTGTTTTTCAGTGGCAGGGACTGGGAGACTAGTCAGGATCGAAGGAAAGAAGTACAGAGAGATCCTTGATGAAAACCTGCTCCAGTGTGCTCATGACCTCAGACTGGGGCAAAGGTTCACCTTCCAACAGGACAACGATCCTAGGCACACAGCCAAAACAACGCAGGAGTGGCTTCGGGACAAGTCTCTGAATGTCCTTTAGTGGCCCAGCCAGAGCCCGGACTTGAACCTGATCGAACATCTCTGGAGAGACCTGAAAATATCTGTGCAGCGACGCTCCCCATCCAACCTGACAGAGTTTGGATCATAAACGTTTTTGTCGTTTTTTAAAACATTATTGTCATTGTCTGTATTTCTGTGCTGTAAGTTTTTATTTTCTTTTTTTCTTAGATGAGCAACCATGGCGACCTTTGTTAGGGATTATGCTGAAGTTTCAAGGCTAGGCCAGACATGAAGAATATATATAATGTAATAAGCTGGGTCCTATAGCAACCAATAACCAATTCCTCCATTCCTCCAACATCCGTTCATCTCCTTCCATTCAGGAGGACATCTTTTGTTTCTATTTCTGGTCAGGTTGAGGGAGCGAGCGAGCGAGGGAGGGAGGGAGGGAGGGAGGGAGGGAGGGAGGGAGGGAGAGGGAGGGAGGGAGGGAGGAGGGAGGGAGGGGAGGGAGGAGGGAGGGAGGGAGGGAGGGAGGGAGGGAGGGAGGGAGGGAGGGAGGGAGGGTGAGGGGGGGGAGAGGGAGGGAGGGAGGGAGGGTGAGGAAGGGAGGGAGGGAGGGAGGGAGGGAGGGAGGGAGGGAGGGAGGGAGGGAGGAGGAGGGAGGGAGGGAGGGAGGGAGGGAGGGGAGGGGAGGAGGAGGGAGAGGGAGGGAGGAGGGAGGGTGAGGAGGGAGAGGAGGGGCGAGGGAGGGAGGGAGGGAGGGAGGGTGAGGAAGGGATGGAGGGGGGGAAGGGAGGGAGGAGGGAGTGAGGAAGGGAGAGGGAGGGGAGGGAGGGAGGGAGGAGGGGAGGGAGGGGGAGGGAGGGAGGGAGGGAGGGAGGGAGGGAGGGAGGGAGGGAGGGAGGGAGGGAGGGAGGGAGGGGGAGGGAGGGGGAGGGAGGGGATGGAGGGGGTGAGGGGGAGGGAGGGAGGGAGGGAGGGAGGGGGAGGGAGGGGAGGGAGGGAGGGAGGGAGGGTGAGGGAAGAGGGAGGGAGGGAGGGAGGGAGGGAGGGTGAGGAAGGGATGGAGGGGGAGGGAGGGAGGGTGAGAGGGAGGGGGAGGGAGGGGGAGGGAGGAGGGAGGGAGGGAGGGAGGGGGAGGGAGGGAGGGAGGGAGGGAGGGAGGGAGGGAGGGAGGGAGGGAGGGAGGAGGGTGGGAGGGAGGGAGGGAGGGAGGGAGGGGAGAGGGAGGGAGGGAGGGAGGGAGGGAGGGGGAGGGTGAGGAAGGGATGGAGGGGAGGGAGAGTGAGGAGGGAGAGGGTGAGGGAGGGAGGGGTGAGGGAGGGAGGGGTGAGAGAGGTGGGAGGGAGGTGGGAGGGAGGGAGGGAGGAAGGGAGAGGGAGGGGTGAGGGAGGGTGAGAGGTGGGAGGGAGGGAGTGAGAGGGTGGGAGGGAGGGAGGGAGGAAGGGAGAGGGAGGGAGGGAGAGGGAGGGAGGGTAAATTGCAAAAGGCGTCCAGATGAACCACTGCACATATGTGCAATCCACCTAATTTAGTAAAAGCTTTTTCTTTTTAAAATGTCTTTCTGTTTCCATCTCTTCTTTGGGGACTTCTTTCTGTTTGCACACATTCTATTATATTTGGGAAATTGTGTGGAATTTGGTCCAAGTTTATTGTCTTTGTGTTTGGAATTACTCAGCGTTCCCGTTGGCACGGCGACAGAACAGTCATTAGCTCTCTTTTGTTTCGCTTCCTGCTTCTATTGTTTTATTTTTGGTTTTGTTTTCTTGAATGTTCAATATTTAGATTGTTCCCTTCTCTCCCATGTGGATTGGTTTATGCATCTATAAAATAGTTACATTTCAACAGCACACAGGGGTGAAATAGTGGGTCTGATACACAGGGGTGAAATAGTGGGTCTGATACACAGGGGTGAAATTGTGGGTCTGATACACAGGGGTGAAATAGTGGGTCTGATACACAGGGGTGAAATAGTGGGTCTGATACACAGGGATGAAATAGTGGGTCTGATACACAGGGGTGAAATAGTGGGTCTGATGATACACAGGGGTGAAATAGTGGGTCTGATACACAGAGCTGAAATAGTGGGTCTGATGATACACAGGGGTGAAATAGTGGGTCTGATGATACACAGGGGTGAAATAGTGGGTCTGATGATACACAGGGGTGAAATAGTGGGTCTGATGATACACAGGGGTGAAATAGTGGGTCTGATGATACACAGGGATGAAATAGTGGGTCTGATGATACACGGGGGTGAAATAGTGGGTCTGATACACAGAGGTGAAATAGTGGGTCTGATACACGGGGATGATATAGTGGGTCTGACTGGCTTTTATTTTCTAGCTGTTTGTCTATTTGAATTTGAAATGAGCAACAGCAACACAATAGTCTGGTGTCATTGTGTATATTATGCATTTCCGATGTAGGTTTAGGTATTGTATTGTACAAATCCAGCACATACCACACTGTAACCTGCCATCCAGTACATACCACACTGTAACCTGCCATCCAGTACATACCACACTGTAACCTGCCATCCAGTACATACCACACTGTAACCTGCCATCCAGTACATACCACACTGTAACCTGCCATCCAGTACATACCACACTGTAACCTGCCATCCAGTACATACCACACTGTAACCTGCCATCCAGTACATACCACACTGTAACCTGCCATCCAGTACATACCACACTGTAACCTGCCATCCAGTACATACCACACTGTAACCTGCCATCCAGTACATACCACACTGTAACCTGCCATCCAGTACATACCACACTGTAACCTGCCATCCAGTACATACCACACTGTAACCTGCCATCCAGTACATACCACACTGTAACCTGCCATCCAGTACATACCACACTGTAACCTGCCATCCAGTACATACCACACTGTAACCTGCCATCCAGTACATACCACACTGTAACCTGCCATCCAGTACATACCACACTGTAACCTGCCATCCAGTACATACCACACTGTAACCTGCCATCCAGTACATACCACACTGTAACCTGCCATCCAGTACATACCACACTGTAACCTGCCATCCAGTACATACCACACTGTAACCTGCCATCCAGTACATACAACACTGTAACCTGCCATCCAGTACATACAACACTGTAACCTGCCATCCAGTACATACCACACTGTAACCTGCCATCCAGTACATACCACACTGTAACCTGCCATCCAGTACATACCACACTGTAACCTGCCATCCAGTACATACCACACTGTAACCTGCCATCCAGTACATACAACACTGTAACCTGCCATCCAGTACATACAACACTGTAACCTGCCATCCAGTACATACACACTACCCACACATAACCTGTAACCTGCCATCCAGTACATACCACACTGTAACCTGCCATCCAGTACATACCACACTGTAACCTGCCATCCAGTACATACCACACTGTAACCTGCCATCCAGTGCATACCACACTGTAACCTGCCATCCAGTACATACAACACTGTAACCTGCCATCCAGTACATACAACACTGTAACCTGCCATCCAGTACATACCACACTGTAACCTGCCATCCAGTACATACAACACTGTAACCTGCCATCCAGTACATACCACACTGTAACCTGCCATCCAGTACATACCACACTGTAACCTGCCATCCAGTACATACCACACTGTAACCTGCCATCCAGTACATACCACACTGTAACCTGCCATCCAGTACATACAACACTGTAACCTGCCATCCAGTACATACAACACTGTAACCTGCCATCCAGTACATACAACACTGTAACCTGCCATCCAGTACATACAACACTGTAACCTGCCATCCAGTACATACAACACTGTAACCTGCCATCCAGTACATACAACACTGTAACCTGCCATCCAGTACATACAACACTGTAACCTGCCATCCAGCACATACAACACTGTAACCTGCCATCCAGTACATACAACACTGTAACCTGCCATCCAGTACATACAACACTGTAACCTGCCATCCAGCACATACAACACTGAATGTAGCTCTGTGGTAGCTGAGACACACCGTCAGAGTCTCAGTCTGTCCCATCACAGACAGACTGTAGCTCTGTGGTAGCTGAGACACACCGTCAGAGTCTCAGTCTGTCCCATCACAGACAGACGGGACCCTTCAGAGCCCCAAAACTGATGGAGTGGTTCTTCTGACCAGAGTTTGACTTCGGTCAAAACACACACACACACACACACACACACACACACACACACACACACACACACACACACACACACACACACACACACACACACACACACACACACACACACACACACACACACACACACACACACACACACACACACACACACCCTGACAGCGCTGTAGTGTTTTAGTTAGAGGGGGTAATGTTCTGGAGTCTTCTCTGAGGCCTGTCTGTTTGTCGTCACCACTCTCTACTGAGCTCCTCCAGACATCATGATATAAAGTGACAGTTGAAGGAAGACAGAAGTCTGGTGTAAATCATGAACACGTCTCCACCAGAATAATCATGAGGCATGTGGAAACATACTATTAACCAGCACAGCATCGTTTTGGACTTGACTTTTGAGTTTACTTTTACTATAACATGTGGCTTCTTCCTTTTGAGTGATCTAACATTTACATTTAAGTCATTTAGCAGACGCTCTTATCCAGAGCGACTTACAAATCTCTCTAGTAGTCTGCTAGCATCTAACATCTCTGTAGTAGTCTGCTAACATCCAACATCTCTCTAGTAGCCTGCTAACATCTAACATCTCTGTTGTAGTCTGCTAACATCTCTCTAGTAGTCTGCTAACATCTCTCTAGTAGTCTGCTAACATCTCTCTAGTAGTCTACTAACATCTAACATCTCTCTAGTAGTCTGCTAACATCTCTCTAGTAGTCTACTAACATCTAACATCTCTCTAGTAGTCTGCTAACATCTCTCTAGTAGTCTACTAACATCTAACATCTCTGTAGTCTGTTAACATCTCTCTAGTAGTCTACTAACATCTAACATCTCTGTTGTAGTCTGCTAACATCCAACATCTCTGTTGTAGTCTGCTAACATCTAACATCTCTCGTCGTCTGCTAACATCTAGCATCTCTGTAGTAGTCTGCTAACATCTAACATCTCTGTTGTAGTCTGCTAACATCTAACATCTCTGTTGTAGTCTGCTAACATCCAACATCTCTCTAGTCGTCTGCTAACATCTAACATCTCTCGTCGTCTGCTAACATCTAGCATCTCTGTAGTAGTCTGCTAACATCTAACATCTCTAGTAGTCTGCTAACATCTAACATCTCTAGTAGTCTGCTAACATCTAGCATCTCTAGTAGTCTGACATCTAACATCTCTAGTAGTCTGACATCTAACATCTCTAGTAGTCTGCTAACATCTAACATCTCTGTAGTAGTCTGCTAACATCTAACATCTCTGTAGTAGCCTGCTAACATCTAACATCTCTGTAGTAGTCTGCTAACATCTAACATCTCTAGTCGTCTGCTAACATCTAGCATCTCTAGTAGTCTGCTAACATCTAACATCTCTAGTCGTCTGCTAACATCTAACATCTCTAGTCGTCTGCTAACATCTAACATCTCTGTAGTAGTCTGCTAGCATCTAACATCTCTAGTCGTCTGCTAACATCTAACATCTCTAGTCGTCTGCTAACATCTAACATCTCTAGTAGTCTGCTAACATCTCTCTAGTAGTCTACTAACATCTAACATCTCTCGTCGTCTGCTAACATCTAACAACTCTAGTCGTCTGCTAACATCTAACATCTCTGTAGTAGTCTGCTAACATCTAACATCTCTCTAGTAGTCTGCTAACATCTAACATCTCTCTAGTAGTCTGCTAACATCTATCATCTCTAGTCGTCTGCTAACATCTAACATCTCTCGTCGTCTGTTAACATCTAACATCTCTGTAGTAGTCTGCTAACATCTAACATCTCTAGTAGTCTGCTAACATCTAACATCTCTAGTAGTCTGACATCTAACATCTCTAGTAGTCTGACATCTAACATCTCTAGTAGTCTGACATCTAACATCTCTAGTAGTCTGACATCTAACATCTCTGTAGTAGTCTACAAACATCTAACATCTCTGTAGTAGTCTGCTAACATCTAACATCTCTGTAGTAGTCTGCTAACATCTAGCATCTCTAGTAGTCTGACATCTAACATCTCTAGTAGTCTGACATCTAACATCTCTGTAGTAGTCTACAAACATCTAACATCTCTGTAGTAGTCTGCTAACATCTAACATCTCTGTAGTAGTCTGCTAACATCTAACATCTCTAGTCGTCTGCTAGCATCTAACATATCTGTAGTAGTCTGCTAACATCTAACATCTCTAGTAGTCTGCTAACATCTAACATCTCTGTAGTAGTCTGCTAACATCTAACATCTCTAGTAGTCTACAAACATCTAACATCTCTGTAGTAGTCTGCTAACATCTAACATCTCTGTAGTAGTCTGCTAACATCTAACATCTCTAGTCGTCTGCTAACATCTAACATCTCTGTAGTAGTCTGCTAACATCTAACATCTCTAGTCGTCTGCTAACATCTAACATCTCTGTAGTAGTCTGCTAACATCTAACATCTCTAGTCGTCTGCTAACATCTAGCATCTCTAGTAGTCTGCTAACATCTAACATCTCTAGTAGTCTGCTAACATCTAACATCTCTAGTAGTCTGCTAACATCTCTCTAGTAGTCTACTAACATCTAACATCTCTAGTCGTCTGCTAACATCTAACATCTCTGTAGTAGTCTGCTAACATCTAACATCTCTAGTAGTCTGACATCTAACATCTCTGTAGTAGTCTACAAACATCTAACATCTCTAGTAGTCTGACATCTAACATCTCTGTAGTAGTCTACTAACATCTAACATCTCTGTAGTAGTCTGCTAACATCTAACATCTCTCTAGTAGTCTACTAACATCTAACATCTCTAGTCGTCTGCTAACATCTAACATCTCTGTAGTCGTCTGCTAACATCTAACATCTCTGTAGTAGCCCGCTAACATCTAACATCTCTGTAGTAGTCTGCTAACATCTAACATCTCTAGTAGTCTACTAACATCTAACATCTCTAGTAGTCTGCTAACATCTAACATCTCTAGTAGTCTGACATCTAACATCTCTAGTAGTCTGCTAACATCTAACATCTCTGTAGTAGTCTGCTAACATCTAACATCTCTGTAGTAGTCTGCTAACATCTAACATCTCTAGTAGTCTGCTAACATCTAACATCTCTAGTAGTCTGACATCTAACATCTCTAGTAGTCTGCTAACATCTAACATCTCTGTAGTAGTCTGCTAACATCTAACATATCTGTAGTAGTCTGCTAACATCTAACATCTCTGTAGTAGTCTGCTAACATCTAACATCTCTAGTAGTCTGCTAACATCTAACATCTCTAGTAGTCTGCTAACATCTAACATCTCTGTAGTAGTCTGCTAACATCTAACATATCTGTAGTAGTCTGCTAACATCTAACATCTCTGTAGTAGTCTGCTAACATCTAACATCTCTAGTAGTCTGCTAACATCTAACATCTCTAGTAGTCTGCTAACATCTAACATCTCTGTAGTAGTCTGCTAACATCTAACATCTCTAGTAGTCTGCTAACATCTAACATCTCTAGTAGTCTGCTAACATCTAACATCTCTAGTAGTCTACTAACATCTAACATCTCTGTAGTAGTCTGCTAACATCTAACATCTCTAGTAGTCTACTAACATCTAACATCTCTGTAGTAGTCTACTAACATCCAACATCTCTAGTAGTCTGCTAACATCTAACATCTCTAGTAGTCTACTAACATCTCTAGTAGTCTACTAACATCCAACATCTCTAGTAGTCTACTAACATCCAACATCTCTAGTAGTCTACTAACATCTCTAGTAGTCTACTAACATCCAACATCTCTAGTTGTCTGCTAACACAATACTAGTGGAAGGAAAAGGGTCTTGTTTTTCCCACATCGTCCAATCATTCAATTCAGTCTAATTAGTCACTTTTCTTTCCATTTTCCAGTGTCTAGTAAAGGTCCTAAAGCTTCACAGACAACTTCTCATTTGAACATCTTTAAGCTTTATATTCAAAACAATACATGTCAGAATGTGAAGTGGAAGAGCTAATAACCTTTATTCTCAGACACCCCTCCTCTCCTTCTCCTCTTCCTCCTCCTTATTCTCCCCCTCCTCCTCCTCTTCATCATCATCTTCCTCCTTCTCCTCCTCCTCTTCCACCTCCTCTCCTCCTTCTCCTCTTTATTCTTCCCTTCCTCCTCCTTATTCTCCCCCTCCTCCTCCTCTTCATCATCATCTTCCTCCTCCTCTTCTTCATTCTCTTCCTTCTCCTCCCCCTCCTCCTCCTCTTCATCATCATCTTCCTCCTCCTCTTCCTCATTCTCTTCCTTCTCCTCCTCCTCCTCCTCTTCATCATCATCTTCCTCCTCTTCCTCATTCTCTTCCTTCTCCTCCACCTCCTCCTCTTCATCATCATCTTCCTCCTCCTCTTCCTCATTCTCTTCCTTCTCCTCCTCCTCCTCCTCCTCCTCTTCATCATCATCTTCCTCCTCTTCCTGATTCTCTTCCTTCTCCTCCTCCTCTTCCACATCTTCCTCCTCTTCCTCATTCTCCTCCTCCTCCTCCTCCTCTTCATCATCATCTTCCTCCTCCTCTTCCTCATTCTCTTCCTTCTCCTCCTCCTCTTCCACATCTTCCTCCTCTTCCTCTCCTCTTCACTCAGAGTATGACAGAGGGACAGCAAAATGGAACTGTGTGTCTATTTCTGGATCATCAACAAAGTCTTTTTAGTGATTTCACCCAGAAGACAAAAAAAAGAAGTAAAGTGTCATGGAGATGTATTTTCTGTACTGTGATTGGCTGTTTCAAAGAGTCCATCTCAGATGTTGTTATATGACCTTCCACTCTTTGTTTTACATGTTCTTCCCCTTGTTTGTTCAAGCGTTTCATGTCCCCAGAGATGTTCGGTTTTGGGATGTTGAGCATCACAAATGTTGCTCTGGAAGTCTGGTTTCACAAGGCAAACAGCATTCTGTTTGGTCCAGTGTCCTGAGTGTGACAATATAATGGTTTACCCTCCACCTTCTAATGTATGCTATGCTGCCACCAAGCTCAATAGAAAACCATCTCTCTCTTTCTCGCCCCCTTTCTCTCCCTCCCACTTTTCCTCTCGCCCCCTTTCCCTCCCTCCCCCTTTTCCTCTCGCCCCCTTTCCCTTCCTCCCCCTTTTCCTCTCTCCTTTCCCTCCCTCCCCCTTTTCCTCTCTCCTTTCCCTCCCTCCCCCTTTTCCTCTCTCCTTTCCCTCCCTCCCCCTTTTCCTCTCGCCCCCTTTCCCTTCC
>NW_025745368.1:135000-137500 GCF_021184085.1 Oncorhynchus gorbuscha | reverse complement strand
GAGAGAGAGAGAGAAGGAGAGAGAGAGAAGAAGAGAGGGGAGAGAGAGAGAGAGAGAGAGAGAGAGAGAGAGAGAGAGAGAGAGAGAGAGAGAGAGAGAGACGAGAGAGAGAGAGAGAGAAGAAGAGAGAGGGGGAGAGAGAGAAGGAGAAGAAGAGAGAGGGGGGAGAGAGAGAGAAGAAGAGAGAGAGAAGAAGAGAGATAGAAGAGAGAGGGGAGAGAGAGAGAGAGAGAGAGAGAGAGAAGAAAGAGGGGAGAGAGAGAGAGAAGAGAAAGGGAAGAGAGAGAGAAGAGAGATAGAAGAGAGAGGGAGAGAGAGAGAGAGAGAGAGAGAAGAAGAAGAGAGAGAGATAGAAGAAGAGAGAGAGAGAGAGAGAGAGAGAGAGAGAGATAGAAGAGAGAGGGAGAGAGAGAGAGAGAGAAGAAGAGAGAGAGAAGAAGAGAGAGAGAAGAGAGAGGGGAGAGAGATAGAAGAGAGAGGGGAGAGAGGGGAGAGAGAGAGGAAGAAGAGAGAGAAGAAGAGAGATAGAAGAGAGAGGGGAGAGAGAGAGAGAGAGAGAGAGAGAGAGAGAGAGAGAGAGAGAGAGAGAGAGAGAGAGAGAAGAGAGAGAGAGAGGAGAAGAGAGACGGGGGAGAGAGAGAGAGAAGAAGAGAGTACAGTCACTACATTACATACCAGGACATTTAAATGAAACACACTTCACAGGTTTTTGTTTGGCAGGATGACAGAGAACTGCGTTGCCAGATATGTAATTAAACCAATCAGATTTAACCAGTGAGAGAGGTGTCATAAAGACAGTGATGATGATATGAGACAGTATGCATTAGTTTAATAAGACAAGAGGTCCATAATGGTGGAAGTGAACTCGTGGGACGACTGAATAGATGAGAGGCTCACTGGAACTGTTGGGATTAGTGTTTCATTTAATCAATCGGTTTGTTTTTATAGACAAATGAAAAACCATGCCAGTTATTGGTCAGCGTGTTCAGTTGTAATTGTGGTGGTACATCATTTGATTGGTTAAGAGATTGAATGGGGTTGAATATCCAGTGAGACACAGAGAAATGGAACATCCTGTTGTTTTCTGACTTGTCTTTCTGTCACATATGAGTCATTAGAGAATGTCTGAGACTCTTCTAGCTATATTCTCTCTTTGAACACTTTAACGTTAAGATCAAACATCAGAAGACGTCTGACAGTTAATCCACTTTATCCACCATAAGCATTTTCCTTTAAACTTCATTCAGACCTATATAATAATAATAATATATAATATAATATTATTATATTCAGACCTCACCTCTCTCTACTTCCGCTGACAGTCAGGAAGCTTCACTTGGTGGAGTTCATCAGCCCGAGGGATGGAAGAGGAGGAGAGGAGAGAGGAGAGAGGGATGGAAGAGGAGGAGAGGAGAGAGGGATGGAAAAGGAGGAGAGGAGAGAGGGATGGAAGAGGAGGAGAGGAGAGAGGGATGGAAGAGGAGAGGAGAGAGGGAAGGAGGGATGGAAGAGGAGGAGAGGAGAGGGTGAAGGAGGGATGGAAGAGGAGGAGAGGAGAGAGGGAAGGAGGGATGGAAGAGGAGGAGAGGAGAGGGGGAAGGAGGGATGGAAGAGGAGGAGAGGAGATAGGGAAGGAGGGAGGGAGAGGAGAGAAGGAGAGGAGAGAGGGAAGGAGGGATGGAAGAGGAGAGAGGGAGAGGAGAGAGGGAAGGAGGGATGGAAGAGGAGGAGAGAGGGAAGAGGAGAGAGGGAGAGGAGTGAGGGAGAGGAGAGAGGGAAGGAGGGATGGAAGATAAGGAGAGGAGAGAGGGAAGGAGGGATGGAAGAGGAGAGAAGAAGGAGAATGATGGAAATAAAAAATGGAAAAATGGAAAACAATGACCTTGGTTGGGGAGATCTGCAAATGAGAGGATGGGGGGAGAGGAGAGGGACAGGAGGGGGGTCGAGGGGTTGGGAGAAGAGGGTGGAGGGAAGGATGGAGAGGAGAGGAGGGAGAGGAGGTAGGGATGGATAAAACAGTAACTCAAAGAGGATCAGTCACATCAAAGGAGGGGAGGAGAGAGGAGGGTGGAGAGAGGAGGGGGATCCATACTGCATCCTGATGACGCTGCAGTACAGAGCAGGGGGAGGCGGGGGGGCTAAGGGGCCACAGGAGGAGAAGTAGAGTTGGACGCCCTGCGTTTGACGAGCGCTGACACTGACAGACTGCTAATTACATCTAGTACTGATATAGAGGAAGGCTTTTAGGGACGGGAGAGGACATGAAAAGAGAGAGGTTGAGGGAGAGGGAGGGAGAGAGAGAGCAGGAGGGAGGGAGAGAAGGAGAGAGAGGGAGGGAGAGAGAAGGAGAGAGAGAGCGGGAGGGAGGGAGAGAAGGAGAGAGAGAGAGGGAGGGAGAGAGAGAGGGAGGGAGAGAGAGAGGGAGGGAGAGAGAGAGGGAGGGAGAGAGGGAGAGGGGGAGAGAGAGAGAGGGAGGGGGAGAGGAGGGAGAGAGGGAGGG
>NW_025745368.1:112500-132500 GCF_021184085.1 Oncorhynchus gorbuscha | reverse complement strand
CTATTTTGCATGTTCTGAATAATGAATATCACCATCACTCTCTCTTTGTCTTTCCCCAGAAGAGCCCAACACAACGGTAGATGCATTCTGATGACTTCTCTGCTATTCTCTTTTGTCTGTCCTCAAGATGACTGTGGTTCCCTGAGCACCCAGACAGTCAGAGAACCAGTCAGAGAACCAATCAGAGAGCCAGTCAGAGAACCAATCGGAGACGGCTATGAGAGGCTGTCGTTATCGGGGCGGAAGCTTCCTCCAGGGTTCCCCGGGCCCTTTATCTTCCCTGAGGGGCTTTCGTCAATAGAGACTCTGCTCACTAACATCCAGGTGGGGCTCTACTCTCTGTTCTCTACTGAATCGTCCCAGGAGGTGTAATGGTGGCCATGTTTTGCTAAACCATGTTTTGCTGAACCATGTTTGGCTGAACCATGTTTTGCTGAACCATGTTTTGCTGAACCATGTTTTGCTGAACCATGTTTTGCTGAACCATGTTTGGCTGAACCATGTTTTGCTGAACCATGTTTTGCTGAACCATGTTTTGCTGAACCATGTTTTGCTGAACCATGTTTTGCTGAACCATGTTTGGCTGAACCATGTTTTGCTGAACCATGTTTTGCTGAACCATGTTTGGCTGAACCATGTTTTGCTGAACCATGTTTTGCTGAACCATGTTTGGCTGAACCATGTTTTGCTGAACCATGTTTGGCTGAACCATGTTTTGCTGAACCATGTTTGATATTGGAGGCTGTATCTTCCTTCTCTACTCACAGTTTATCACACATCTGGATGAGTAACTCCTCCTCATCTCATCTCTCTATCTGTGTCTCTGTGCTCCTCCTCATCTCTCTGTCTGTGTCTCTGGGCTCCTCCTCATCTCTCTATCTGTGTCTCTGGGCTCCTCCTCATCTCTCTGTCTGTGTCTCTGGGCTCCTCCTCATCTCTCTGTCTGTGTCTCTGGGCTCCTCCTCATCTCTCTATCTGTCTGTGTCTCTGGGCTCCTCCTCATCTCATCTCTCTGTCTGTGTCTCTGGGCTCCTCCTCATCTCATCTCTCTGTCTGTGTCTCTGGGCTCCTCCTCATCTCATCTCTCTGTCTGTGTCTCTGGGCTCCTCCTCATCTCTCTATCTGTCTGTGTCTCTGGGCTCCTCCTCATCTCATCTCTATATCTGTGTCTCTGGGCTCCTCCTCATCTCTCTGTCTGTGTCTCTGGGCTCCTCCTCATCTCTCTATCTGTGTCTCTGGGCTCCTCCTCATCTCTCTGTCTGTGTCTCTGGGCTCCTCCTCATCTCATCTCTCTATCTGTGTCTCTGGGCTCCTCCTCATCTCATCTCTATATCTGTGTCTCTGGGCTCCTCCTCATCTCATCTCTATATCTGTGTCTCTGGGCTCCTCCTCATCTCATCTCTCTATCTGTGTCTCTGGGCTCCTCCTCATCTCATCTCTCTATCTGTGTCTCTGGGCTCCTCCTCATCTCTCTGTCTGTGTCTCTGGGCTCCTCCTCATCTCATCTCTCTATCTGTGTCTCTGGGCTCCTCCTCATCTCATCTCTCTATCTGTGTCTCTGGGCTCCTCCTCATCTCATCTCTATATCTGTGTCTCTGGGCTCCTCCTCATCTCATCTCTATATCTGTGTCTCTGGGCTCCTCCTCATCTCATCTCTCTATCTGTGTCTCTGGGCTCCTCCTCATCTCATCTCTCTGTCTGTGTCTCTGGGCTCCTCCTCATCTCTCTATCTGTGTCTCTGGGCTCCTCCTCATCTCATCTCTCTGTCTGTGTCTCTGGGCTCCTCCTCATCTCATCTCTCTGTCTGTGTCTCTGGGCTCCTCCTCATCTCATCTCTCTATCTGTGTCTCTGGGCTCCTCCTCATCTCATCTCTCTATCTGTGTCTCTGGGCTCCTCCTCATCTCATCTCTCTGTCTGTGTCTCTGGGCTCCTCCTCATCTCATCTCTCTATCTGTGTCTGTGGGCTCCTCCTCATCTCATCTCTCTATCTGTGTCTCTGGGCTCCTCCTCATCTCATCTCTCTGTCTGTGTCTCTGGGCTCCTCCTCATCTCATCTCTCTATCTGTGTCTCTGGGCTCCTCCTCATCTCTATATCTGTGTCTCTGGGCTCCTCCTCATCTCTATATCTGTGTCTCTGGGCTCCTCCTCATCTCTATATCTGTGTCTCTGGGCTCCTCCTCATCTCATCTCTCTATCTGTGTCTCTGGGCTCCTCCTCATCTCTATATCTGTGTCTCTGGGCTCCACCTCATCTCTCTATCTGTGTCTCTGGGCTCCTCCTCATCTCATCTCTCTATCTGTGTCTCTGGGCTCCTCCTCATCTCATCTCTCTGTCTGTGTCTCTGGGCTCCTCCTCATCTCATCTCTCTATCTGTGTCTCTGGGCTCCTCCTCATCTCATCTCTCTATCTGTGTCTCTGGGCTCCTCCTCATCTCTCTGTCTGTGTCTCTGGGCTCCTCCTCATCTCATCTCTATATCTGTGTATCTGGGCTCCACCTCATCTCATCTCTCTATCTGTGTCTCTGGGCTCCACCTCATCTCTCTATCTGTGTCTCTGGGCTCCTCCTCATCTCATCTCTCTATCTGTGTCTCTGGGCTCCTCCTCATCTCATCTCTCTGTCTGTGTCTCTGGGCTCCTCCTCATCTCATCTCTCTATCTGTGTCTCTGGGCTCCTCCTCATCTCATCTCTATATCTGTGTCTCTGGGCTCCTCCTCATCTCATCTCTCTATCTGTGTCTCTGGGCTCCACCTCATCTCATCTCATCTCTATATCTGTGTCTCTGGGCTCCTCCTCATCTCTCTATCTGTGTCTCTGGGCTCCTCCTCATCTCTATATCTGTGTCTCTGGGCTCCACCTCATCTCTCTGTCTGTGTCTCTGGGCTCCACCTCATCTCATCTCTCTATCTGTGTCTCTGGGTTCCACCTCATCTCATCTCTCTATCTGTGTCTCTGGGCTCCACCTCATCTCATCTCTATATCTGTGTCTCTGGGCTCCACCTCATCTCTCTGTCTGTGTCTCTGGGCTCCTCCTCACCTCATCTCTATATCTGTGTCTCTGGGCTCCTCCTCATCTCTCTATCTGTGTCTCTGGGCTCCTCCTCATCTCATCTCTATATCTGTGTCTCTGGGCTCCTCCTCATCTCATCTCTCTATCTGTGTCTCTGGGCTCCACCTCATCTCATCTCATCTCTATATCTGTGTCTCTGGGCTCCTCCTCATCTCTCTATCTGTGTCTCTGGGCTCCTCCTCATCTCTATATCTGTGTCTCTGGGCTCCACCTCATCTCTCTGTCTGTGTCTCTGGGCTCCACCTCATCTCATCTCTCTATCTGTGTCTCTGGGTTCCACCTCATCTCATCTCTCTATCTGTGTCTCTGGGCTCCTCCTCATCTCATCTCTCTATCTGTGTCTCTGGGCTCCTCCTCATCTCTCTGTCTGTGTCTCTGGGCTCCTCCTCATCTCATCTCTATATCTGTGTATCTGGGCTCCTCCTCATCTCATCTCTCTGTCTGTGTCTCTGGGCTCCTCCTCATCTCATCTCTCTGTCTGTGTCTCTGGGCTCCTCCTCACCTCATCTCTCTGTCTGTGTCTCTGGGCTCCTCCTCATCTCATCTCTCTGTCTGTGTCTCTGGGCTCCTCCTCACCTCATCTCTCTGTCTGTGTCTCTGGGCTCCACCTCATCTCATCTCTCTATCTGTGTCTCTGGGCTCCTCCTCATCTCTCTATCTGTGTCTCTGGGCTCCACCTCACCTCATCTCTCTGTCTGTGTCTCTGGGCTCCACCTCATCTCTCTGTCTGTGTCTCTGGGCTCCTCCTCACCTCATCTCTATATCTGTGTCTCTGGGCTCCTCCTCATCTCTCTGTCTGTGTCTCTGGGCTCCTCCTCACCTCATCTCTCTGTCTGTGTCTCTGGGCTCCACCTCATCTCATCTCTCTGTCTGTGTCTCTGGGCTCCTCCTCATCTCATCTCTCTATCTGTGTCTCTGTGCTCCTCCTCATCTCATCTCTCTGTCTGTGTCTCTGGGCTCCACCTCATCTCATCTCTATATCTGTGAATTTAAGTAAACATTTTGACTGTAGATAAGAAATGTAGAGACTACAGTGATGTATAGATTTAGATTAGAGATGTAGAGACTACACACTACATCAGACTACACACTACATCAGACTACACACTACATCAGACTACACACTACATCAGACTACACACTACAGTGATATATAGATTTAGATTAGAGATGTAGAGACTACACACTACATCAGACTACACACTACATCAGACTACACACTACATCAGACTACACACTACATCAGACTACACACTACAGTGATATATAGATTTAGATTAGAGATGTAGAGACTACACACTACATCAGACTACACACTACATCAGACTACACACTACATCAGACTACACACTACATCAGACTACACACTATAGTGATGTATGGATTTAGATTAGAGATGTAGAGACTACACACTACATCAGACTACACACTACATCAGACTACACACTACATCAGACTACACACTACATCAGACTACACACTACATCAGACTACACTCTACAGTGATGTATATATTTAGTGTAACAGCCTCTTGATGTGTGTCTTACTCTGTGCCCTCCAAGCAGGGCTTGCTGAAGGTTGCCATAGACAACACGCGCGCTCAGGACAAGCAGGTGCAGACGGAGAAGTCAGAGCTGAAGATGGAACTGTTCAGAGAGAGGGAGCTCAGAGAGACACTGGAGAGACAGCTCACCATGGAGCAGAAAAACAGAGGTCGGTTAACACTACATTACCCACAACACACTGCACACTACACTACATTACCCACAGTGAACTGTTCAGAGAGAGGGAGCTCAGAGAGACACTGGAGAGACAGCTCACCATGGAGCAGAAAAACAGAGGTCGGTTAACACTACATTACCCACAACACACTGCACACTACACTACATTACTCACAGTGAACTGTTCAGAGAGAGGGAGCTCAGAGAGACACTGGAGAGACAGCTCACCATGGAGCAGAAAAACAGAGGTTAACACTACATTACCCACAACACACTGCACACTACACTACATTACCCACAGTGAACTGTTCAGAGAGAGGGAGCTCAGAGAGACACTGGAGAGACAGCTCACCATGGAGCAGAAAAACCGAGGTCGGTTAACACTACATTACCCACAACACACTGCACACTACACTACATTACCCACAGTGAACTGTTCAGAGAGAGGGAGCTCAGAGAGACACTGGAGAGACAGCTCACCATGGAGCAGAAAAACAGAGGTCGGTTAACACTACATTACCCACAACCCACTGTACACTACACTACATTACCCACAGTGAACTGTTCAGAGAGAGGGCGCTCAGAGAGACACTGGAGAGACAGCTCACCATGGAGCAGAAAAACAGAGGTCGGTTAACACTACATTACCCACAACACACTGCACACTACACTACATTACCCACAGTGAACTGTTCAGAGAGAGGGAGCTAAGAGAGACACTGGAGAGACAGCTCACCATGGAGCAGAAAAACAGAGGTCGGTTAACACTACATTACCCACAACCCACTGCACACTACACTACATTACCCACAGTGAACTGTTCAGAGAGAGGGAGCTAAGAGAGACACTGGAGAGACAGCTCACCATGGAGCAGAAAAACAGAGGTCGGTTAACACTACATTACCCACAACACACTACACTACATTACTCACAGTGAACTGTTCAGAGAGAGGGAGCTCAGAGAGACACTGGAGAGACAGCTCACCATGGAGCAGAAAAACAGAGGTCGGTTAACACTACATTACCCACAACCCACTGCACACTACACTACATTACCCACAGTGAACTGTTCAGAGAGAGGGAGCTAAGAGAGACACTGGAGAGACCGCTCACCATGGAGCAGAAAAACAGAGGTCGGTTAACACTACATTACCCACAACACACTGCACACTACACTACATTACCCACAGTGAACTGTTCAGAGAGAGGGAGCTAAGAGAGACACTGGAGAGACAGCTCACCATGGAGCAGAAAAACAGAGGTCGGTTAACACTACATTACCCACAACACACTGCACACTACACTACATTACCCACAGTGAACTGTTCAGAGAGAGGGAGCTAAGAGAGACACTGGAGAGACAGTTCACCATGGAGCAGAAAAACAGAGGTCGGTTAACACTACATTACCCACAACACACTGCACACTACACTACATTACCCACAACACACTGCACACTACACTACATTACCCACAGTGAACTGTTCAGAGAGAGGGAGCTAAGAGAGACACTGGAGAGACAGCTCACCATGGAGCAGAAAAACAGAGGTCGGTTAACACTACATTACCCACAACACACTGCACACTACACTACATTACCCACAGTGAACTGTTCAGAGAGAGGGAGCTCAGAGAGACACTGGAGAGACAGCTCATCATGGAGCAGAAAAACAGAGGTCGGTTAACACTACATTACCCACAACCCACTGCACACTACACTACATTACCCACAGTGAACTGTTCAGAGAGAGGGAGCTAAGAGAGACACTGGAGAGACAGCTCACCATGGAGCAGAAAAACAGAGGTCGGTTAACACTACATTACCCACAACACACTGCACACTACACTACATTACCCACAGTGAACTGTTCAGAGAGAGGGAGCTAAGAGAGACACTGGAGAGACAGCTCACCATGGAGCAGAAAAACAGAGGTCGGTTAACACTACATTACCCACAACCCACTGCACACTACACTACATTACCCACAGTGAACTGTTCAGAGAGAGGGAGCTCAGAGAGACACTGGAGAGACAGCTCACCATGGAGCAGAAAAACAGAGGTCGGTTAACACTACATTACCCACAACACACTGCACACTACACTACATTACCCACAGTGAACTGTTCAGAGAGAGGGAGCTAAGAGAGACACTGGAGAGACAGCTCACCATGGAGCAGAAAAACAGAGGTCGGTTAACACTACATTACCCACAACACACTGCACACTACACTACATTACCCACAGTGAACTGTTCAGAGAGAGGGAGCTAAGAGAGACACTGGAGAGACAGCTCACCATGGAGCAGAAAAACAGAGGTCGGTTAACACTACATTACCCACAACACACTGCACACTACCCACAACACACTACATTACCCACAGTGAACTGTTCAGAGAGAGGGAGCTAAGAGAGACACTGGAGAGACAGCTCACCATGGAGCAGAAAAACAGAGGTCGGTTAACACTACATTACCCACAACACACTGCACACTACACTACATTACCCACAGTGAACTGTTCAGAGAGAGGGAGCTAAGAGAGACACTGGAGAGACAGCTCACCATGGAGCAGAAAAACAGAGGTCGTTTAACACTACATTACCCACAACACACTGCACACTACACTACATTACCCACAGTGAACTGTTCAGAGAGAGGGAGCTAAGAGAGACACTGGAGAGACAGTTCACCATGGAGCAGAAAAACAGAGGTCGGTTAACACTACATTACCCACAACCCACTGCACACTACACTACATTACCCACAGTGAACTGTTCAGAGAGAGGGAGCTAAGAGAGACACTGGAGAGACAGCTCACCATGGAGCAGAAAAACAGAGGTCGGTTAACACTACATTACCCACAACACACTGCACACTACACTACATTACCCACAACCCACCGGCACACCATACTACTCATCTCTGTTTCTGGTGAGCCCTGAAAACAAGCACTGCAATTCCTCACAATTCTCAACTGTTGTGTGTATTTCAGTGCTGATCCAGAAGCGTCTGAAGAAAGAGAAGAAGAGTAAGAGGAAACTTCAGGAGGCTCTGCAGTTTGAGTGTAAACTGAGAGACCATGCTGAGCAGACTCTGCAGCAGACTGTAGCGTCAGACAGAGCCCTCTGTGGTAAGTCTAGTGGTTAGAGTGTAGAGGCGGCAGGGGAGCCTAGTGGTTAGAGTGTAGAGGCGGCAGCGGAGCCTAGTAGTTAGAGTGTAGAGGCGGCAGGGTAGCCTAGTGGTTAGAGTGTAGAGGCTAGTGGTTAGAGTGTAGAGGCGGCAGTGGTTAGAGTCTAGTGGTTAGGCAGGGGAGCCTAGTGGTTAGAGTGTAGAGGCGGCAGGGAGTCTAGTGGTTAGAGTGTAGAGCCTAGTGGTTAGAGTGTAGAGGCGGCAGGGAGCCTAGTGGTTAGAGTTAGAGGCGGCAGAGCCTAGTGGTTAGAGTGTAGAGGCGGCAGGGGAGCCTAGTGGTTAGAGTGTAGAGCGGCAGGGGAGCCTAGTGGTTAGAGTGTAGAGGCGGCAGGGGAGCCTAGTGGTTAGAGTGTAGAGGGGAGCCTAGTGGTTAGAGTGTAGAGGCGGCAGGGGAGCCTAGTGGTTAGAGTGTAGAGGCGGCAGGGTAGCCTAGTGGTTAGAGTGTAAGGCGGCAGGGTAGCCTAGTGGTTAGAGTGTAGAGGCGGCAGGGGAGCCTAGTGGTTAGAGTGTAGAGCCTAGTGGTTAGAGTGTAGAGGCGGCAGGGGAGTCTAGTGGTTAGAGTGTAGAGCCTAGTGGTTAGAGTGTAGAGGCGGCAGGGGAGTCTAGTGGTTAGAGTGTAGAGGCGGCAGGGTAGCCTAGTGGTTAGAGTGTAGAGGCGGCAGGGGAGCCTAGTGGTTAGAGTGTAGAGGCGGCAGGGGAGCCTAGTGGTTAGAGTGTAGAGGCGGCAGGGGAGCCTAGTGGTTAGAGTGTAGAGGCGGCAGGGGAGCCTAGTGGTTAGAGTGTAGAGGCGGCAGGGTAGCCTAGTGGTTAGAGTGTAGAGCCTAGTGGTTAGAGTGTAGAGGCGGCAGGGGAGTCTAGTGGTTAGAGTGTAGAGCCTAGTGGTTAGAGTGTAGAGCCTAGTGGTTAGAGTGTAGAGGCGGCAGGGGAGCCTAGTGGTTAGAGTGTAGAGCCTAGTGGTTAGAGTGTAGAGGCGGCAGGGGAGTCTAGTGGTTAGAGTGTAAAGGCGGCAGGGTAGCCTAGTGGTTAGAGTGTAGAGGCGGCAGGGTAGCCTAGTGGTTAGAGTGTAGAGCCTAGTGGTTAGAGTGTAGAGGCGGCAGGGGAGCCTAGTGGTTAGAGTGTAGAGGCGGCAGGGTAGCCTAGTGGTTAGAGTGTAGAGGCGGCAGGGGAGCCTAGTGGTTAGAGTGTAGAGGCGGCAGGGTAGCCTAGTGGTTAGAGTGTAGTGCCTAGTGGTTAGAGTGTAGAGGCGGCAGGGGAGCCTAGTGGTTAGAGTGTAGAGGCGGCAGGGGAGCCTAGTGGTTAGAGTGTAGAGGCGGCAGGGGAGCCTAGTGGTTAGAGCGTTGGACTATTAACCGGAAGGTTGTAAGTTCAAACCCCCGAGCTGACAAGGTACAAATCTGTCGTTCTGCCCCTGAACAGGCAGTTAACCCACTGTTCCTAGGCCATCATTGTAAATAAGAATTTGTTCTTAACTGACTTGCCTGGTTAAATAAAGGTAAAATAAAAGTTTTTACATTTAATTTACATTTGACTCTTCACTCTTCGTTTTCACTTCATGGTGCAGTTCTACGTTGTCATTTATGTTCCTTTATGAAAATGAATGTATCGCCCTTTTACTTCTCATTTACTAGCAATTAGATGTGATAATTAATGACTAAACTCCTGCCTCTCCGTCATCATTACCCTCCAATCAGACTCACTGACCCAGGAAGTAGACAACGGTAACCAAGGTAACGGCAGGACTGACGCAGAGGCAGCGATACAAGGTACGGCAGCTTCTGAATGGCTCATCCCTTGAGCGTGTAATAATATTCCTATCTGTTATGAAGGTGTTTCAGAACGACATCTACCCCCTCTCTCTCTCTGCTGCAGAGTCCCCATCTACCCCCTCTCTCTCTCTGCTGCAGAGTCCCCATCTACCCCCTCTCTCTCTCTGCTGCAGAGTTCCCCTCAGACCCCATCTACCCCCTCTCTCTCTCTGCTGCAGAGTCCCCCACAGACCCCATCTACCCCTCTCTCTCTCTGCTGCAGAGTTCCCCTCAGACCCCATCTACCCCCTCTCTCTCTCTGCTGCAGAGTTCCCCTCAGACCCCATCTACCCCCTCTCTCTCTCTGCTGCAGAGTTCCCCTCAGACCCCATCTACCCCCTCTCTCTCTGCAGAGTTCCCCTCAGACCCCATCTACCCCCTCTCTCTCTGCTGCAGAGTTCCCCTCAGACCCCATCTACCCCCTCTCTCTCTGCTGCAGAGTTCCCCTCAGACCCCATCTACCCCCTCTCTCTCTGCTGCAGAGTTCCCCTCAGACCCCATCTACCCCCTCTCTCTCTGCTGCAGAGTCCCCCACAGACCCCATCTACCCCTCTCTCTCTGCTGCAGAGTTCCCCTCAGACCCCATCTACCCCCTCTCTCTCTGCTGCAGAGTCCCCCACAGACCCAATCTACCCCTCTCTCTCTCTGCTGCAGAGTCCCCCACAGACCCCATCTACCCCTCTCTCTCTGCTGCAGAGTTCCCCACAGACCCCATCTACCCCCTCTCTCTCTGCTGCAGAGTTCCCCTCAGACCCCATCTACCCCCTCTCTCTCTGCTGCAGAGTCCCCCACAGACCCCATCTACACCCTCTCTCTCTCTGCTGCAGAGTCCCCCACAGACCCCATCTACCCCTCTCTCTCTCTCTGCTGCAGAGTTCCCCTCAGACCCCATCTACCCCCTCTCTCTCTGCTGCAGAGTCCCCTCAGACCCCATCTACCCCCTCTCTCTCTGCTGCAGAGTCCCCCACAGACCCCATCTACCCCCTCTCTCTCTCTGCTGCAGAGTCCCCCACAGACCCCATCTACACCCTCTCTCTCTCTCTGCTGCAGAGTCCCCCACAGACCCCATCTACCCCCTCTCTCTCTGCTGCAGAGTTCCCCACAGACCCCATCTACCCCCTCTCTCTCTGCTGCAGAGTTCCCCTCAGACCCCATCTACCCCCTCTCTCTCTCTGCTGCAGAGTTCCCCTCAGACCCCATCTACCCCCTCTCTCTCTCTCTCTGCTGCAGAGTCCCCCACAGACCCCATCTACCCCCTCTCTCTCTCTGCTGCAGAGTCCCCATCTACCCCCCATCTCCCCCTCTCTCCTGCTGCAGAGTCCCCCACAGACCCCATCTACCCCCTCTCTCTCTCTCTGCTGCAGAGTCCCCCACAGACCCCATCTACCCCCTCTCTCTCTCTCTGCTGCAGAGTCCCCCACAGACCCCATCTACCCCCTCTCTCTCTCTGCTGCAGAGTCCCCATCTACCCCCTCTCTCTCTCTGCTGCAGAGTTCCCCACAGACCCCATCTACCCTCTCTCTCTCTCTGCTGCAGAGTTCCCCTACCCCCAACTACTCTCTCTCTGCTGCAGAGTTCCCCACAGACCCCATCTACCCCTCTCTCTCTCTGCTGCAGAGTTCCCCTCAGACCCCATCTACCCCCTCTCTCTGCTGCAGAGTTCCCCTCAGACCCCATCTACCCCTCTCTCTCTCTGCTGCAGAGTTCCCCTCAGACCCCATCTACCCCCTCTCTCTCTGCTGCAGAGTTCCCCTCAGACCCCATCTACCCCCTCTCTCTCTGCTGCAGAGTTCCCCTCAGACCCCATCTACCCCCTCTCTCTCTCTGCTGCAGCGTTCCCCTCAGACCCCATCTACCCCCTCTCTCTGCTGCAGAGTTCCCCTCAGACCCCATCTACCCCCTCTCTCTCTCTCTGCTGCAGAGTCCCCCACAGACCCCATCTACACCCTCTCTCTCTCTCTGCTGCAGAGTCCCCCACAGACCCCATCTCCCCTCTCTCTGCTGCAGAGTCCCCACAGACCCCATCTACCCTCTCTCTCTGCTGCAGAGTTCCCCTCAGACCCCATCTACCCCCCTCTCTCTCTGCTGCAGAGTCCCCACAGACCCCATCTACACCCTCTCTCTCTCTCTGCTGCAGAGTCCCCCACAGACCCCATCTACCCCTCTCTCTCTGCTGCAGAGTTCCCCACAGACCCCATCTACCCCCTCTCTCTCTGCTGCAGCGTTCCCCTCAGACCCCATCTACCCCCCTCTCTCTCTGCTGCAGAGTCCCCACAGACCCCATCTACACCCTCTCTCTCTCTCTGCTGCAGAGTCCCCACAGACCCCATCTACCCCCTCTCTCTCTCTGCTGCAGAGTTCCCCTCAGACCCCATCTACCCCCTCTCTCTCTGCTGCAGAGTCCCCCTCAGACCCCATCTACCCCCTCTCTCTCTCTGCTGCAGAGTCCCCCACAGACCCCATCTACCCCTCTCTCTCTCTGCTGCAGAGTCCCCACAGACCCCATCTACACCCTCTCTCTCTCTCTGCTGCAGAGTCCCCCACAGACCCCATCTACCCCCCTCTCTCTCTGCTGCAGAGTTCCCCACAGACCCCATCTACCCCCTCTCTCTCTCTGCTGCAGAGTTCCCCTCAGACCCCATCTACCCCTCTCTCTCTCTGCTGCAGAGTTCCCCTCAGACCCCATCTACCCCCTCTCTCTCTCTCTGCTGCAGAGTCCCCCACAGACCCCATCTACCCCCTCTCTCTCTCTGCTGCAGAGTCCCCATCTACCCCCTCTCTCTCTGCTGCAGAGTCCCCACAGACCCCATCTACCCCTCTCTCTCTCTCTGCTGCAGAGTCCCCCCACAGACCCCATCTACCCCCTCTCTCTCTCTCTGCTGCAGAGTCCCCACAGACCCCATCTACCCCTCTCTCTCTCTGCTGCAGAGTCCCCATCTACCCCCTCTCTCTCTCTCTGCTGCAGAGTTCCCCAGACCCCATCTACCCTCTCTCTCTCTCTGCTGCAGAGTTCCCATCTACCCCCTCTCTCTCTGCTGCAGAGTTCCCCACAGACCCCATCTACCCCTCTCTCTCTCTGCTGCAGAGTTCCCCTCAGACCCCATCTACCCCTCTCTCTCTGCTGCAGTTCCCCTCAGACCCCATCTACCCCTCTCTCTCTCTGCTGCAGAGTTCCCCTCCACCCCATCTACCCCCTCTCTCTCTGCTGCAGAGTTCCCCTCAGACCCCATCTACCCCCTCTCTCTCTGCTGCAGAGTTCCCCTCAGACCCCATCTACCCCTCTCTCTCTCTCTGCTGCAGCGTCCCCTCAGACCCCATCTACCCCCCTCTCTCTCTGCTGCAGAGTTCCCTCAGACCCCATCTACCCCCTCTCTCTCTCTCTGCTGCTGAGTCCCCACAGACCCCATCTACACCCTCTCTCTCTCTCTGCTGCAGAGTCCCCACAGACCCCATCTACCCCCTCTCTCTCTGCTGCAGAGTTCCCCACAGACCCCATCTACCCCCTCTCTCTCTCTGCTGCAGAGTTCCCCTCAGACCCCATCTACCCCCTCTCTCTCTCTCTGCTGCAGAGTTCCCCTCAGACCCCATCTACCCCCTCTCTCTGCTGCAGAGTCCCCCACAGACCCCATCTACCCCCTCTCTCTCTCTGCTGCAGAGTCCCCCACAGACCCCATCTACCCCCTCTCTCTCTGCTGCAGAGTTCCCCTCAGACCCCATCTACCCCTCTCTCTCTCTCCTGCTGCAGAGTTCCCCACAGACCCCATCTACACCCTCTCTCTCTCTGCTGCAGAGTTCCCATCTACCCCCTCTCTCTCTCTCTGCTGCAGAGTCTCCATCTACCCTCTCTCTCTCTGCTGCAGTCCCCATCTACCCCTCTCTCTCTCCTGCTGCAGAGTTCCCCACAGACCCCATCTACCCCTCTCTCTCTCTCTCTGCTGCAGAGTCCCCCACAGACCCCATCTACCCCCTCTCTCTCTGCTGCAGAGTTCCCCCCCATCTACCCCCTCTCTCTCTGCTGCAGAGTTCCCCTCAGACCCCATCTACCCCCTCTCTCTCTCCTGCTCCAGTTCCCCACAGACCCCATCTTCTACCCTCTCTCTCTCTCTGCTGCAGAGTCCCCCACAGACCCCATCTACCCCTCTCTCTCTCTGCTGCAGAGTTCCCCTCAGACCCCATCTACCCCTCTCTCTCTGCTGCAGAGTTCCCCTCAGACCCCATCTACCCCTCTCTCTCTGCTGCAGAGTTCCCCTCAGACCCCATCTACCCCTCTCTCTGCTGCAGAGTTCCCCTCAGACCCCATCTACCCCCTCTCTCTCTCTGCTGCAGAGTTCCCCTCAGACCCCATCTACCCCTCTCTCTCTCTGCTGCAGCGTTCCCCTCAGACCCCATCTACCCCCTCTCTCTCTGCTGCAGAGTTCCCCTCAGACCCCATCTACCCCCTCTCTCTCTCTCTGCTGCAGAGTCCCCACAGACCCCATCTACCCCTCTCTCTCTCTCTGCTGCAGAGTCCCCACAGACCCCATCTACCCCTCTCTCTCTGCTGCAGAGTCCCCTCACAGACCCCATCTACCCCTCTCTCTCTCTGCTGCAGAGTTCCCCTCAGACCCCATCTACCCCCTCTCTCTCTGCTGCAGAGTCCCCCACAGACCCCATCTACACCCTCTCTCTCTCTCTGCTGCAGAGTCCCCCACAGACCCCATCTACCCCCTCTCTCTCTGCTGCAGAGTTCCCCACAGACCCCATCTACCCCTCTCTCTCTCTGCTGCAGCGTTCCCCTCAGACCCCATCTACCCCCTCTCTCTCTCTGCTGCAGAGTCCCCCACAGACCCCATCTACACCCTCTCTCTCTCTCTCTGCTGCAGAGTCCCCCACAGACCCCATCTACCCCTCTCTCTCTCTCTGCTGCAGAGTTCCCCTCAGACCCCATCTACCCCCTCTCTCTCTGCTGCAGAGTCCCCCTCAGACCCCATCTACCCCCTCTCTCTCTCTGCTGCAGAGTCCCCCACAGACCCCATCTACCCCCTCTCTCTCTCTCTGCTGCAGAGTCCCCACAGACCCCATCTACACCCTCTCTCTCTCTGCTGCAGAGTCCCCACAGACCCCATCTACCCCCTCTCTCTCTCTGCAGAGTTCCCCACAGACCCCATCTACCCCTCTCTCTCTCTGCTGCAGAGTTCCCCTCAGACCCCATCTACCCCTCTCTCTCTCTGCTGCAGAGTTCCCCTCCCCCATCTACCCCTCTCTCTCTGCTGCAGAGTCCCCCACAGACCCCATCTACCCCCTCTCTCTCTCTGCTGCAGAGTCCCCATCTACCCCTCTCTCTCTCCTGCTGCAGAGTCCCCCACAGACCCCATCTACCCCCCTCTCTCTCTCTCTGCTGCAGAGTCCCCCACAGACCCCATCTACCCCCTCTCTCTCTCTGCTGCAGAGTCCCCCACAGACCCCATCTACCCCTCTCTCTCTCTCTGCTGCAGAGTCCCCATCTACCCCCTCTCTCTCTCTGCTGCAGAGTTCCCCACAGACCCCATCTACCCTCTCTCTCTCTCTGCTGCAGAGTTCCCATCTACCCCCTCTCTCTCTCTGCTGCAGAGTTCCCCACAGACCCCATCTACCCCTCTCTCTCTCTGCTGCAGAGTTCCCCTCAGACCCCATCTACCCCCTCTCTCTCTGCTGCAGAGTTCCCCTCAGACCCCATCTACCCCCTCTCTCTCTCTGCTGCAGAGTTCCCCTCAGACCCCATCTACCCCCTCTCTCTCTGCTGCAGAGTTCCCCTCAGACCCCATCTACCCCCTCTCTCTCTGCTGCAGAGTTCCCCTCAGACCCCATCTACCCCCTCTCTCTCTCTGCTGCAGCGTTCCCCTCAGACCCCATCTACCCCCTCTCTCTCTGCTGCAGAGTTCCCTCAGACCCCATCTACCCCCTCTCTCTCTCTCTGCTCTGAGTCCCCACAGACCCCATCTACACCCTCTCTCTCTCTCTCTGCTCCCCCACAGACCCCATCTACCCCCTCTCTCTCTGCTGCAGAGTTCCCCCACAGACCCCATCTACCCCTCTCTCTCTGCTGCAGAGTTCCCCTCAGACCCCATCTACCCCCTCTCTCTCTCTGCTGCAGAGTCCCCTCAGACCCCATCTACCCCCTCTCTCTCTCTGCTGCAGAGTCCCCACAGACCCCATCTACCCCCTCTCTCTCTCTGCTGCAGAGTCCCCCACAGACCCCATCTACCCCCTCTCTCTCTCTGCTGCAGTCCACCCTCAGACCCCATCTACCCCCTCTCTCTCTCTGCTGCAGAGTTCCCCACAGACCCCATCTACACCCTCTCTCTCTCTGCTGCAGAGTTCCCATCTACCCCCCTCTCTCTCTGCTGCAGAGTCTCCATCTACCCTCTCTCTCTCTGCTGCAGTCCCCATCTACCCCTCTCTCTCTCCTGCTGCAGAGTTCCCCACAGACCCCATCTACCCCTCTCTCTCTCTCTCTGCTGCAGAGTCCCCACAGACCCCATCTACCCCTCTCTCTCTCTGCTGCAGAGTTCCCCTCAGACCCCATCTACCCCCTCTCTCTCCTGCTGCAGAGTTCCCCTCAGACCCCATCTACCCCCTCTCTCTCTCCTGCTCCAGTTCCCCACAGACCCCATCTTCTACCCCCTCTCTCTCTCTGCTGCAGAGTCCCCCACAGACCCCATCTACCCCTCTCTCTCTCTGCTGCAGAGTTCCCCTCAGACCCCATCTACCCCTCTCTCTCTCCTGCTCCAGTTCCCCACAGACCCCATATACCCCCTCTCTCTCTCCTGCTGCAGAGTTCCCCACAGACCCCAACTACCCCCTCTCTCTCTCCTGCTGCAGAGTTCCCCACAGACCCCATCTACCCCCTCTCTCTCTCTGCTGCAGAGTTCCCCACAGACCCCATCTACCCCTCTCTCTCTGCTGCAGAGTTCCCCTCAGACCCCATCTACCCCCTCTCTCTCCTGCTGCAGAGTCCCCACAGACCCCATCTACCCCCTCTCTCTCTGCTCCAGTCCCCATCTACCCCCTCTCTCTCCTGCTGCAGAGTTCCCCCAGACCCCATCTACCCCCTCTCTCTCTCTGCTCCAGTCCCCATCTACCCTCCCCCTCTCTCTCTCTCTCTGCTCCAGTCCCCATCTACCCCCTCTCTCTCTCCTGCTGCAGAGTCCCCACAGACCCCATCTACCCCCTCTCTCTCCTGCTCCAGTCCCCATCTACCCCCTCTCTCCTGCTGCAGAGTTCCCCTCAGACCCCATCTACCCCTCTCTCTCTCTCCTGCTCCAGTTCCCCACAGACCCCATCTTCTACCCCCTCTCTCTCTCTGCTGCAGAGTCCCCCACAGACCCCATCTACCCCTCTCTCTCTCTGCTGCAGAGTTCCCCTCAGACCCCATCTACCCCTCTCTCTCTCTGCTCCAGTTCCCCACAGACCCCATCTACCCCCTCTCTCTCTCTGCAGAGTTCCCCACAGACCCCATCTACCCTCTCTCTCTCTGCTGCAGAGTTCCCTGCTCAGACCCCATCTACCCCTCTCTCTCTCTGCTGCAGAGTTCCCCTCAGACCCCATCTACCCCCTCTCTCTCCTGCTGCAGAGTCCCCACAGACCCCATCTACCCCTCTCTCTCCTGCTCCAGTCCCCATCTACCCCCTCTCTCTCCTGCTGCAGAGTTCCCCGACAGACCCCATCTACCCCTCTCTCTCTCTCTGCTCCAGTCCCCATCTACCCTCCCCCTCTCTCTCTCTCTGCTCCAGTCCCCATCTACCCCCTCTCTCTCCTGCTGCAGAGTCCCTCAGACCCCATCTACCCCCTCTCTCTCTCTGCTCCAGTCCCCATCTACCCCCTCTCTCTCCTGCTGCAGAGTTCCCCTCTACCCCCTCTCTCTCTCCTGCTCCAGTTCCCCACAGACCCCATCTTCTACCCCTCTCTCTCTCTGCTGCAGAGTCCCCCACAGACCCCATCTACCCCTCTCTCTCTCTGCTGCAGAGTTCCCCTCAGACCCCATCTACCCCTCTCTCTCTCCTGCTCCAGTTCCCCACAGACCCCATATACCCCCTCTCTCTCTCTGCTGCAGAGTCCCCACAGACCCCAACTCCCCCTCTCTCTCTCTGCTGCAGAGTTCCCCACAGACCCCATCTACCCCCTCTCTCTCTCTGCTGCAGAGTTCCCCACAGACCCCATCTACCCCCTCTCTCTCTCTGCTGCAGAGTTCCCCTCAGACCCCATCTACCCCTCTCTCTCCTGCTGCAGAGTCCCCACAGACCCCATCTACCCCTCTCTCTCTCCTGCTCCAGTCCCCATCTACCCTCCCCCCCTCTCTCTCTCTCTCTGCTCCAGTCCCCATCTACCCCCTCTCTCTCCTGCTGCAGAGTCCCCACAGACCCCATCTACCCCCTCTCTCTCCTGCTCCAGTCCCCATCTACCCCTCTCTCTCCTGCTGCAGAGTTCCCCGACAGACCCCATCTACCCCTCTCTCTCTCTGCTCCAGTCCCCATCTACCCTCCCCCTCTCTCTCTCTCTGCTCCAGTCCCCATCTACCCCTCTCTCTCTCTCTCTCTGCTCCAGTCCCCTCCTGCTCCATCTACCCCCTCTCTCTCTCTGCTCCAGTCCCCATCTACCCCCTCTCTCTCTCTCTCTGCTCCAGTCCCCATCTACCCCCTCTCTCTCTCTCTCTGCTCCAGTCCCCATCTCCCCCTCAGTCCCCATCTAGCCACTCTCTCTCTCTCTCTCTCTCTCTCTCTCTCTCTCTCTCTCCTCTCATCTACCTCTCTCTCTCTCTCTCTGCTCCAGTCCCCATCTACCCCTCTCTCTCTCTCTCTCTGCTCCAGTCCCCATCTAGCCCTCTCTCTCTCTCTCTCTCTCTCTCTCTCTCTCTCTCTCTGCTCCAGTCCCCATCTACCCCCTCTCTCTCTCTCTCTGCTCCAGACCCCATCTACCCCTCTCTCTCTCCTGCTCCAGTCCCCATCTCTCTCTCTCTCTGCTCCAGTCCCCATCTACCCTCTCTCTCTCTCTCTCTCTCTCTGCTCCAGTCCCCATCTACCCCCCCCTCTCTCTCTCTGCTCCAGTTCCCATCTACCCCTCTCTCTCTCTCTCTCTCTCTCTCTCTCTGCTCCAGTCCACATCTACCCTCTCTCTCTCTCTCTGCTCCAGTCCACATCTACCCTCTCTCTCTCTCTCTCTCTGCTCCAGTCCACATCTACCCTCTCTCTCTCTCTCTGCTCCAGTCCACATCTACCCTCTCTCTCTCTCTCTCTGCTCCAGTCCACATCTACCCTCTCTCTCTCTCTCTCTGCTCCAGTCCACATCTACCCTCTCTCTCTCTCTCCTCCAGTCCCCATCTACCCCCTCTCTCTCTCTCTCTGCTCCAGACCCCATCTACCCCCTCTCTCTCTCCTGCTCCAGTCCCCATCTACCCCCTCTCTCTCTCTCTGCTCCAGTCCCCATCTACCCCTTCTCTCTCTCTCTCTCTCTCTGCTCCAGTCCACATCTACCCTCTCTCTCTCTCTCTCTGCTCCAGTCCACATCTACCCTCTCTCTCTCTCTCTCTGCTCCAGTCCACATCTACCCTCTCTCTCTCTCTCTCTGCTCCAGTCCACATCTACCCTCTCTCTCTCTCTCTCTCTGCTCCAGTCCACATCTACCCTCTCTCTCTCTCTCTCTCTCTCTGCTCCAGTCCACATCTACCCTCTCTCTCTCTCTCTCTCTGCTCCAGTCCACATCTACCCTCTCTCTCTCTCTCTCTCCAGTCCCCATCTACCCCCCTCTCTCTCTCTCTCTCTGCTCCAGACCCCATCTACCCCTCTCTCTCTCTCTCTGCTCCAGTCCCCATCTACCCCCTCTCTCTCTCCTGCTCCAGTCCCCATCTACCCCCTCTCTCTCTCCTGCTCCAGTCCCCATCTACCCTCTCTCTCTCTCTCTCTCTCTCTCTCTCTACTCCAGTCCCCATCTACCCCCCTCTCTCTCTCTCTCTCTCTGCTCCAGTCCCCATCTACCCCTCTCTCTCTCTCTCTCTCTGCTCCAGACCCCATCTACCCCCTCTCTCTCTCCTGCTCCAGTCCCCATCTACCCCCTCTCTCTCTCTGCTCCAGTCCCCATCTACCCTCTCTCTCTCTCTCTCTCTCTGCTCCAGTCCCCATCTACCCCCCTCTCTCTCTCTGCTCCAGTCCCCATCTACCCCCTTCTCTCTCTCTCTCTCTCTCTCTCTCTCTCTCTCTGCTCCA
>NW_025745368.1:0-102500 GCF_021184085.1 Oncorhynchus gorbuscha | reverse complement strand
TTAGTTTACTATCGTTGTCGACCATCTTAGTTTACTATCGTTGTCGACCATCTTAGTTTACTATCGTTGTCGACCATCTTAGTTTACTATCATTGTTGACCATCTTAGTTTACTATCGTTGTCGACCATCTTAGTTTACTATCATTGTTGACCATCTTAGTTTACTATCGTTGTCGACCATCTTTAGTTTACTATCGTTGTTGACCATCTTAGTTTACTATCGTTGTCGACCATCTTAGTTTACTATCGTTGTCGACCATCTTTAGTTTACTATCGTTGACCATCTTAGTTTACTATCGTTGTTTCGACCATCTTTAGTTTACTATCTTTAGTTTACTATCGTTGACCATCTTAGTTTACTATCATTGTTGACCATCTTAGTTTACTATCGTTGTCGACCATCTTTAGTTTACTATCGTTGTTGACCATCTTAGTTTACTATCGTTGTCGACCATCTTAGTTTACTATCGTTGTCGACCATCTTTAGTTTACTATCGTTGTCGACCATCTTAGTTTACTATCGTTGTCGACCATCTTAGTTTACTATCGTTTTCGACCATCTTTAGTTTACTATCGTTGTCGACCATCTTAGTTTACTATCGTTGTTGACCATCTTTAGTTTACTATCGTTGTTGACCATCTTAGTTTACTATCTTTGTTTACCATTTGTTTTTCACCTGTTGTTCCTCAGATGGAAGACTCTTCCTGAAAACCACAGTGATGTATTGAAGACAACATGGAGAGAAGAGAAGATCGATTCGAGCACCATTGAAGAGATTCCAGGGACTTGCAGCAGCAACATCATGGACGTTTCACTGTCACAAAATACTGACAATACACAACACAGAACAAAATAATCAAAGAATTGTGATAACAGTGTTACGTGCAATACCAATGTCTTTCACAGAAACACAATCACAGCAAAGTGGAACTGAAGGAGAGATATTTCTACTTGATTTAAACCAGCCTGAATGCTCAGAGAAGGACAAATCCACTTCCCATGTTTGACTTGTATTCCTGGCTCAAGTTTTACAAGATTTCAATCTTTTGAAGCATAATGTCACGAAGGTCGCTAAATCTAGAGGTTAATTTATTACGTTATTTCTGTATATAAATTGATACAATGTTTCATTACAGTATTTGTTTTTGCTGTTTATTCTAGTGATGAACAATGACAGTTAGGCCTTTGGTCATTGTTGTATATCAGATGAAAGGGAAAGGACTCCTGACCCATGGAATGCCATGTACATAAAGTAAAGACATTGTATTGTGTATTGTAATGCAGTAGATCAGATAGATGAAAAAATAATACAAACTATTCTCATCTGTCTCAGTCTTCTAATGTCTTCTAATGGTCAATACCCATCAGTCCCTCAATACCCATCAGTCCCTCAATACCCATCAGTCCCTCAATACCCATCAGTCCCTCAATACCCATCAGTCCCTCAATACCCATCAGTCCCTCAATACCCATCAGTCCCTCAACACCCATCAGTCCCTCAATACCCATCAGTCCCTCAATACCCATCAGTCCCTCAATACCCATCAGTCCCTCAATACCCATCAGTCCCTCAATACCCATCAGTCCCTCAACACCCATCAGTCCCTCAATACCCATCAGTCCCTCAATACCCATCAGTCCCTCAATACCCATCAGTCCCTCAATACCCATCAGTCCCATCAGTCCCTCAACACCCATCAGTCCCTCAACACCCATCAGTCCCTCAATACCCATCAGTCCCTCAATACCCATCAGTCCCTCAATACATCAGTCCCTCAACACCCATCAGTCCCTCAATACCCATCAGTCCCTCAATACCCTCAATACCCCATTAGTCCCTCAATACCCATCAGCCCCTCAATACCCATCAGTCCCTCAACACCCATCAGTCCCTCAATACCCATCAGTCCCTCAATACCCATCAGTCCCTCAATACCCATCAGTCCCTCAATACCCATCAGTCCCTCAATACCCATCAGTCCCTCAATCCATCAGTCCCTCAATACCCATCAGTCCCTCAATACCCATCAGTCCCTCAATACATCAGTCCCTCAATACCCATCAGTCCCTCAATACCCATCAGTCCCTCAATACCCATCAGTCCCTCAATACCCATCAGTCCCTCAATACCCATCAGTCCCTCAATACCCATCAGTCCCTCAATACCATCAGTCCCTCAATACCCATCAGTCCCTCAATACCCATCAGTCCCTCAATACCCATCAGTCCCTCAATACCCATCAGTCCCTCAATACCCATCAGTCCCTCAATACCCATCAGTCCCTCAATACCCATCAGTCCCTCAATACCCATCAGTCCCTCAATACCCATCAGTCCCTCAATGCCCATCAGTCCCTCAATGCCCATCAGTCCCTCAATACCCATCAGCCCCTCAATACCCATCAGTCCCTCAATACCCATCAGTCCCTCAATACCCATCAGTCCCTCAATACCCATCAGTCCCTCAATACCCATCAGTCCCTCAATACCCATCAGTCCCTCAACACCCATCAGTCCCTCAATACACATCAGTCCCTCAATACCCATCAGTCCCTCAATACCAATCAGTCCCTCAACACCCATCAGTCCCTCAACACCCATCAGTCCCGCAATACCCATCAGTCCCTAAATACCAATCAGTCCCTAAATACCCTCAATACACATCAGTCCCTCAATACCAATCAGTCCCTCAATACCCATCAGTCCCTCAATACCCTCAATGCCCATTAGTCCCTCAATACCCATCAGCCCCTCAATACCCATCAGCCCCTCAATACCCTCAAAACCCATCAGTCCCTCAATACCCATCAGTCCCTCAAAACCCATCAGTCCTTCAATACCCATCAGTCCCTCAATATCCATCAGTCCCTCAATCCATCAGTCCCTCAATACACATCAGTCCCTCAATACCCATCAGTCCCTCAATACCCATCAGTCCCTCAATACCCATCAGTCCCTCAATACCCATCAGTCCTTCAATACCCATCAGTCCTTCAATACCCATCAGTCCCTCAATATCCATCAGTCCCTCAATACCCATCAGTCCCTCAATACCCATCAGTCCCTCAATACCCATCAGTCCCTCAATACCCATCAGTCCCTCAATACCCATCAGTCCCTAAATACCCTCAATACACATCAGTCCCTCAATACCAATCAGTCCCTCAATACCCATCAGCCCCTCAATACCCATCAGTCCCTCAATACCCTCAATGCCCATTAGTCCCTCAATACCCATCAGCTCCTCAATACCCATCAGCCCCTCAATACCCATCAGCCCCTCAATACCCTCAAAACCCATCAGTCCCTCAATACCCATCAGTCCCTCAAAACCCATCAGTCCTTCAATACCCATCAGTCCCTCAATATCCATCAGTCCCTCAATCCATCAGTCCCTCAATACCCATCAGTCCCTCAATACATCAGTCCCTCAATACCCATCAGTCCCTCAATACCCATCAGTCCCTCAATACCCATCAGCCCCTCAATATCTATCAGTCCCTCAATACCCATCAGTCCCTCAATACCCATCAGTCCCTCAAAACCCATCAGTCCCTCAATACCCATCAGTCCCTCAATACATTTGAATGACAACAACCACATGTGTTAGTTTGTTGCTCCTGAGAATGACAAGTCAAGGACAGGTTACCTATCACTGACAGCATAAATGACAAGTCAAGGACAGGTTACCTATCACTGGCAGCATAAATGACAAGTCAAGGACAGGTTACCCATCACTGGCAGCATGAATGACAAGTCAAGGACAGGTTACCCATCACTGACAGCATTAATGACAAGTCAAGGACAGGTTACCCATCACTGGCAGCATGAATGACAAGTCAAGGACAGGTTACCTATCACTGACAGCATTAATGACAAGTCAAGGACAGGTTACCCATCACTGGCAGCATGAATGACAAGTCAAGGACAGGTTACCCATCACTGACAGCATGAATGACAAGTCAAGGACAGGTTACCTATCACTGGCAGCATAAATGACAAGTCAAGGACAGGTTCCCTATCACTGGCAGCATGGATGACAAGTCAAGGACAGGTTACCTATCACTGGCAGCATTAATGACAAGTCAAGGACAGGTTACCTATCACTGGCAGCATAAATGACAAGTCAAGGACAGGTTACCTATCACTGGCAGCATGAATGACAAGTCAAGGACAGGTTCCCTATCACTCAGATGAAAGCAGTATCATTATTGTTCTTTTTAATGCCATTCTAACATCCCTTTGAAAGCACAGAGCTTAATTCTGCATGAAGAGGGGGGGTTGGTGTGAAGATCAGGCCATTGATTTGTGCCCAGTCTAAAAACTAGCACATAGACGATATCAACAGAGTGAGAGAGAAAGAAAAAGCAAGAGAGAGAACAAGAGAGAGCGATGTCACTGGTAAGCAAGTAGTGAAACATGGTGAGACAGCATTATCACACCCTAGCAGTGAAACATGATGACACAGCATTATCACACCCTAGCAGTGAAACATGGTGCCACAGCATTATCACACCCTAGCAGTGAAACATGATGACACAGCATTATCACACCCTAGCAGTGAAACATGGTGAAACATGGTGATACAGCATTATCACACCCTAGCAGTGAAACATGGTGATATAGCATTATCACACCTTAGTAGTTAAACATGGTGACACAGCATTATCACACCCTAGCAGTGAAACATGGTGCCACAGCATTATCACACCCTAGCAGTGAAACATGATGACACAGCATTATCACACCCTAGCAGTGAAACATGGTGCCACAGCATTATCACACCCTAGCAGTGAAACATGGTGATATAGCATTATCACACCTTAGTAGTTAAACATGGTGACACAGCATTATCACACCCTAGCAGTGAAACATGATGACACAGCATTATCACACCCTAGCAGTGAAACATGATGACACAGCATTATCACACCCTAGCAGTGAAACACGGTGACACAGCATTATCACACCCTAGCAGTGAAACATGATGACACAGCATTATCACACCCTAGCAGTGAAACATGATGACACAGCATTATCACACCCAAGCAGTGAAACATGGTGACACATTATTATTATTATTATTACAGCATTATCACACCCCTCATCATTTCCTTCTGGCAGGTTTCCTTTCTGGAGTAAAAACACAGGCTAAAGTAACAGACCAGGTCATATGAAGGAATTACATTATTCAAACGTCTATTGTGATGGGGGAAAAATGATCTAAGCTATAACATTTTACACATTCAGAATGAGGTTAAAGTGTCAATCAAGCCAGGAGAAAGAGAATGTTGAATAGGAGAAAGAGAATGTTGAATAGGAGAAAGAGAATGTTGAATAGGAGAAAGAGAATGTTGAATAGAAGAGAATGTTGAATAGGAGAAAGAGAATGTTGAATAGGAGAAAGAGAATGTTGAATAGAAGAGAATGTTGAATAGGAGAAAGAGAATGTTGAATAGAAGAAAGAGAATGTTGAATAGGAGAAAGAGAATGTTGAATAGAAGAGAATGTTGAATAGGAGAAAGAGAATGTTGAATAGGAGAAAGAGAATGTTGAATAGGAGAAAGAGAATGTTGAATAGGAGAAAGAGAATGTTGAATAGGAGAAAGAGAATGTTGAATAGAAGAAAGAGAATATTGAATAGGAGAAAGAGAATGTTGAATAGGAGAAAGAGAATGTTGAATAGGAGAAAGAGAATGTTGAATAGAAGAGAATGTTGAATAGGAGAAAGAGAATGTTGAATAGAAGAAAGAGAATGTTGAATAGGAGAAAGAGAATGTTGAATAGAAGAGAATGTTGAATAGGAGAAAGAGAATGTTGAATAGGAGAAAGAGAATGTTGAATAGGAGAAAGAGAATGTTGAATAGGAGAAAGAGAATGTTGAATAGAAGAGAATGTTGAATAGGAGAAAGAGAATGTTGAATAGAAGAAAGAGAATATTGAATAGGAGAAAGAGAATGTTGAATAGGAGAAAGAGAATGTTGAATAGGAGAAAGAGAATGTTGAATAGAAGAGAATGTTGAATAGGAGAAAGAGAATGTTGAATAGAAGAAAGAGAATATTGAATAGGAGAAAGAGAATGTTGAATAGGAGAAAGAGAATGTTGAATAGGAGAAAGAGAATGTTGAATAGGAGAAAGAGAATGTTGAATAGAAGAGAATGTTGAATAGGAGAAAGAGAATGTTGAATAGAAGAAAGAGAATATTGAATAGGAGAAAGAGAATATTGAATAGGAGAAAGAGAATGTTGAATAGGAGAAAGAGAATGTTGAATAGGAGAAAGAGAATGTTGAATAGGAGAAAGAGAATGTTGAATAGAAGAGAATGTTGAATAGGAGAAAGAGAATGTTGAATAGGAGAAAGAGAATGTTGAATAGAAGAGAATGTTGAATAGGAGAAAGAGAATGTTGAATAGAAGAAAGAGAATATTGAATAGGAGAAAGAGAATGTTGAATAGGAGAAAGAGAATGTTGAATAGGAGAAAGAGAATGTTGAATAGAAGAGAATGTTGAATAGGAGAAAGAGAATGTTGAATAGAAGAAAGAGAATATTGAATAGGAGAAAGAGAATATTGAATAGGAGAAAGAGAATGAGAGGAGTGTTATTATGTTGGACTTGGGCTCAGTGAAATCCAACCCTTTCATTAAGGTTTTCTATTGAAATATATCATTGTACTGCACTGCAGCCCATCCTATTCACTCAATGACACAGACGTCTTGGTAATAAACTGTCCACTTTCATACTGCCGTTTCTCAATTCAAGTTTCTCAGCACAAAGCTCAGAATATATCTATTAAATCTACTTCATCCACACAGACAGCTCTCATTAAATTAAATTAGTTTAAATTCAATATATCTTTATTGTCCCCAAAGGAGCATGGAAACAGCAAAACAACCCCAGGAACAAACACAAGTATCAGACTTCAGTCAGACTTCCTGCTCCTGTTCAGCCAATCACCAATCAGCACCAGCACTTTATAGTTGTTTACCCTGTAGCTACCGTCATTACCTCTTTAACAAGGCCCAGGTGCAGGGGCCGGCAGTGTGTTGTGTGTGTTTAAGGGAAAGGGGCTGACGTCTCTGTCCAGGCAGGCCCTCCTAACAGCTGGATCCACACGCACACACACAGACAGACAGACACACACACACACCCTGCCTGCCTGCCTGCCTGGTCACATTGTGCTGTAGAAGTGTAATGGAGAGAGAGAGACCGATGGGGGATAGAGGGAGGGTGAGACAGGAATGAGAGAGAGGGAGGGTGAGACAGGAATGAGAGAGAGGGAGGGTGAGACAGGAATGAGAGAGAGGGAGGGTGAGACAGGAATGAGAGAGAGGGAGGATGAGACAGGAATGAGAGAGAGGGAGGATGAGACAGGAATGAGAGAGAGGGAGGATGAGACAGGAATGAGAGAGAGGGACGGTGAGACAGGAATGAGAGAGAGGGACGGTGAGACAGGAATGAGAGAGAGGGAGGGTGAGACAGGAATGAGAGAGAGGGAGGGAGAGAGGGAGGGTGAGCCAGGAATGAGAGAGAGGGACAGTGAGACAGGAATGAGAGAGAGGGAAGGTGAGACAGGAATGAGAGTGAGGGAGGATGAGACAGGAATGAGAGAGAGGGAGGGTGAGACAGGAATGAGAGTGAGGGAGGATGAGACAGGAATGAGAGAGAGGGAGGGTGAGACAGGAATGAAAGAGAGGGAGGGAGAGAGGGAGGGTGAGACAGGAATGAGAGAGAGGGAGGGTGAGACAGGAATGAGAGAGAGGGAGGGTGAGAGGGAGGGTGAGACAGGAATGAGAGAGGAGACAGACAGACAGGGTAGAGAGAGGAGACAGACAGACAGGGTAGAAAGAGGAGACAGACAGACAGGGTAGAGAGAGAGACAGACAGACAGACAGACAGACAGACAGACAGACAGACAGACAGACAGACAGACAGACAGACAGACAGACAGGGTAGAGAGAGGAGACAGACAGACAGGGTAGAGAGAGGAGACAGACAGGGTAGAGAGATGAGACAGACAGAGTAGAGAGAGGAGACAGACAGGGTAGAGAGATGAGACAGACAGAGTAGAGAGAGGAGACAGACAGAGTAGAGAGAGGAGACAGACAGGGTAGAGAGAGGAGAAAGACAGGGTAGAGAGAGGAGACAGACAGACAGGGTAGAGAGAGGAGACAGACAGGGTAGAGAGATGAGACAGACAGAGTAGAGAGAGGAGACAGACAGGGTAGAGAGAGGAGACAGACAGGGTAGAGAGAGGAGACAGACAGGGTAGAGAGAGGAGACAGACAGGGTAGAGAGAGGAGAAAGACAGGGTAGAGAGAGGAGACAGAAAGACAGGGTAGAGAGAGGAGACAGACAGGGTAGAGAGATGAGACAGACAGAGTAGAGAGAGGAGACAGACAGGGTAGAGAGAGGAGACAGACAGGGTAGAGAGAGGAGACAGACAGGGTAGAGAGGAGACAGACAGACAGGGTAGAGAGAGGAGACAGACAGGGTAGAGAGAGGAGACAGACAGGGTAGAGAGAGGAGACAGACAGGGTAGAGAGAGGAGACAGACAGACAGGGTAGAGAGAGGAGACAGACAGTGTAGAGAGAGGAGACAGACAGTGTAGAGAGGGGAGACAGTGTAGAGAGATGAGACAGACAGGGTAGAGAGAGGAGACAGACAGACAGGGTAGAGAGAGGAGACAGACAGGGTAGAGAGAGGAGACAGACAGACAGGGTAGAGAGAGGAGACAGACAGGGTAGAGAGAGGAGACAGACAGTGTAGAGAGAGGAGACAGACAGGGTAGAGAGAGGAGACAGACAGGGTAGAGAGAGGAGACAGACAGGGTAGAGAGGAGACAGACAGACAGGGTAGAGAGAGGAGACAGACAGACAGACAGACAGGGTAGAGAGAGGAGACAGACAGGGTAGAGAGAGGAGACAGACAGGGTAGAGAGAGGAGACAGACAGACAGACAGACAGGGTAGAGAGAGGAGACAGACAGGGTAGAGAGAGGAGACAGACAGACAGGGTAGAGAGAGGAGACAGACAGTGTAGAGAGAGGAGACAGACAGTGTAGAGAGGGGAGACAGTGTAGAGAGAGGAGACAGACAGGGTAGAGAGAGGAGACAGACAGGGTAGAGAGAGGAGACAGACAGGGTAGAGAGAGGAGACAGACAGACAGGGTAGAGAGAGGAGACAGACAGGGTAGAGAGAGGAGACAGACAGTGTAGAGAGAGGAGACAGACAGGGTAGAGAGAGGAGACAGACAGGGTAGAGAGAGGAGACAGACAGTGTAGAGAGAGGAGACAGACAGGGTAGAGAGAGGAGACAGACAGGGTAGAGAGAGGAGACAGACAGGGTAGAGAGAGGAGACAGACAGGGTAGAGAGAGGAGACAGACAGTGTAGAGAGAGGAGACAGACAGGGTAGAGAGAGGAGACAGACAGACAGGGTAGAGAGAGGAGACAGACAGACAGGGTAGAGAGAGGAGACAGACAGACAGGGTAGAGAGAGGAGACAGACAGACAGGGTAGAGAGAGGAGACAGACAGACAGGGTAGAGAGAGGAGACAGACAGACAGGGTAGAGAGAGGAGACAGACAGACAGGGTAGAGAGAGGAGACAGACAGGGTAGAGAGAGGAGACAGACAGACAGGGTAGAGAGAGGAGACAGACAGGGTAGAGAGAGGAGACAGACAGGGTAGAGAGAGGAGACAGACAGACAGGGTAGAGAGAGGAGACAGACAGGGTAGAGAGAGGAGACAGACAGGGTAGAGAGAGGAGACAGACAGACAGGGTAGAGAGAGGAGACAGACAGGGTAGAGAGAGGAGACAGACAGGGTAGAGAGAGGAGACAGACAGACAGGGTAGAGAGAGGAGACAGACAGGGTAGAGAGAGGAGACAGACAGACAGGGTAGAGAGAGGAGACAGACAGACAGGGTAGAGAGAGGAGACAGACAGACAGGGTAGAGAGAGGAGACAGACAGGGTAGAGAGAGGAGACAGACAGGGTAGAGAGAGGAGACAGACAGGGTAGAGAGAGGAGACAGACAGACAGGGTAGAGAGAGGAGACAGACAGGGTAGAGAGAGGAGACAGACAGGGTAGAGAGAGGAGACAGACAGTGTAGAGAGAGGAGACAGACAGGGTAGAGAGAGGAGACAGACAGACAGGGTAAAGAGAGGAGACAGACAGACAGGGTAGAGAGAGGAGACAGACAGACAGGGTAGAGAGAGGAGACAGACAGACAGGGTAGAGAGAGGAGACAGACAGGGTAGAGAGAGGAGACAGACAGGGTAGAGAGAGGAGACAGACAGGGTAGAGAGAGGAGACATACAGGGTAGAGAGAGGAGACAGACAGGGTAGAGAGAGGAGACAGACAGGGTAGAGAGAGGAGACAGACAGGGTAGAGAGAGGAGACATACAGGGTAGAGAGAGGAGACAGACAGGGTAGAGAGAGGAGACAGACAGGGTAGAGAGAGGAGACAGACAGACAGGGTAGAGAGAGGAGACAGACAGGGTAGAGAGAGGAGACAGACAGACAGGGTAGAGAGAGGAGACAGACAGGGTAGAGAGAGGAGACAGACAGACAGGGTAGAGAGAGGAGACAGACAGGGTAGAGAGAGGAGACAGACAGGGTAGAGAGAGGAGACAGACAGGGTAGAGAGAGGAGACAGACAGGGTAGAGAGAGGAGACAGACAGACAGGGTAAAGAGAGGAGACAGACAGACAGGGTAGAGAGAGGAGACAGACAGGGTAGAGAGAGGAGACAGACAGACAGGGTAGAGAGAGGAGACAGACAGGGTAGAGAGAGGAGACAGACAGACAGGGTAGAGAGAGGAGACAGACAGGGTAGAGAGATGAGACAGACAGAGTAGAGAGAGGAGACAGACAGGGTAGAGAGAGGAGACAGACAGAGTAGAGAGAGGAGACAGACAGAGTAGAGAGAGGAGACAGACAGGGTAGAGAGAGGAGAAAGACAGGGTAGAGAGAGGAGACAGACAGACAGGGTAGAGAGAGGAGACAGACAGGGTAGAGAGATGAGACAGACAGAGTAGAGAGAGGAGACAGACAGGGTAGAGAGAGGAGACAGACAGGGTAGAGAGAGGAGACAGACAGGGTAGAGAGAGGAGACAGACAGGGTAGAGAGAGGAGAAAGACAGGGTAGAGAGAGGAGACAGACAGACAGGGTAGAGAGAGGAGACAGACAGGGTAGAGAGATGAGACAGACAGAGTAGAGAGAGGAGACAGACAGGGTAGAGAGAGGAGACAGACAGGGTAGAGAGAGGAGACAGACAGGGTAGAGAGGAGACAGACAGACAGGGTAGAGAGAGGAGACAGACAGGGTAGAGAGAGGAGACAGACAGGGTAGAGAGAGGAGACAGACAGGGTAGAGAGAGGAGACAGACAGACAGGGTAGAGAGAGGAGACAGACAGTGTAGAGAGAGGAGACAGACAGTGTAGAGAGGGGAGACAGTGTAGAGAGATGAGACAGACAGGGTAGAGAGAGGAGACAGACAGACAGGGTAGAGAGAGGAGACAGACAGGGTAGAGAGAGGAGACAGACAGACAGGGTAGAGAGAGGAGACAGACAGGGTAGAGAGAGGAGACAGACAGTGTAGAGAGAGGAGACAGACAGGGTAGAGAGAGGAGACAGACAGGGTAGAGAGAGGAGACAGACAGGGTAGAGAGGGAGACAGACAGACAGGGTAGAGAGAGGAGACAGACAGACAGACAGACAGGGTAGAGAGAGGAGACAGACAGGGTAGAGAGAGGAGACAGACAGGGTAGAGAGAGGGACAGACAGACAGACAGACAGGGTAGAGAGAGGAGACAGACAGGGTAGAGAGAGGAGACAGACAGGGTAGAGAGAGGAGACAGACAGACAGGGTAGAGAGAGGAGACAGACAGTGTAGAGAGAGGAGACAGACAGACAGTGTAGAGAGGGAGACAGTGTAGAGAGATGAGACAGACAGGGTAGAGAGAGGAGACAGACAGGGTAGAGAGAGGAGACAGACAGGGTAGAGAGAGGAGACAGACAGACAGGGTAGAGAGAGGAGACAGACAGGGTAGAGAGAGGAGACAGACAGTGTAGAGAGAGGAGACAGACAGGGTAGAGAGAGGAGACAGACAGGGTACAGAGAGGAGACAGACAGTGTAGAGAGAGGAGACAGACAGGGTAGAGAGAGGAGACAGACAGGGTAGAGAGAGGAGACAGACAGGGTAGAGAGAGGAGACAGACAGGGTAGAGAGAGGAGACAGACAGGGTAGAGAGAGGAGACAGACAGGGTAGAGAGAGGAGACAGACAGACAGGGTAGAGAGAGGAGACAGACAGACAGGGTAGAGAGAGGAGACAGACAGACAGGGTAGAGAGAGGAGACAGACAGACAGGGTAGAGAGAGGAGACAGACAGACAGGGTAGAGAGAGGAGACAGACAGGGTAGAGAGAGGAGACAGACAGACAGGGTAGAGAGAGAAGACAGACAGGGTAGAGAGAGGAGACAGACAGGGTAGAGAGAGGAGACAGACAGACAGGGTAGAGAGAGGAGACAGACAGGGTAGAGAGAGGAGACAGACAGGGTAGAGAGAGGAGACAGACAGACAGGGTAGAGAGAGGAGACAGACAGGGTAGAGAGAGGAGACAGACAGGGTAGAGAGAGGAGACAGACAGACAGGGTAGAGAGAGAGAGACAGACAGGGTAGAGAGAGAGACAGACAGACAGGGTAGAGAGAGGAGACAGACAGACAGGGTAGAGAGAGGAGACAGACAGACAGGGTAGAGAGAGGAGACAGACAGGGTAGAGAGAGGAGACAGACAGGGTAGAGAGAGGAGACAGACAGGGTAGAGAGAGGAGACAGACAGACAGGGTAGAGAGAGGAGACAGACAGGGTAGAGAGAGGAGACAGACAGGGTAGAGAGAGGAGACAGACAGTGTAGAGAGAGGAGACAGACAGGGTAGAGAGAGGAGACAGACAGACAGGGTAGAGAGAGGAGACAGACAGACAGGGTAGAGAGAGAGACAGACAGGGTAGAGAGAGGAGACAGACAGGGTAGAGAGAGGAGACAGACAGTGTAGAGAGAGGAGACAGACAGGGTAGAGAGAGGAGACAGACAGACAGGGTAGAGAGAGGAGACAGACAGACAGGGTAGAGAGAGGAGACAGACAGACAGGGTAGAGAGAGAGACAGACAGACAGGGTAGAGAGAGGAGACAGACAGGGTAGAGAGAGGAGACAGACAGGGTAGAGAGAGGAGACAGACAGGGTAGAGAGAGGAGACAGACAGACAGGGTAGAGAGAGGAGACAGACAGGGTAGAGAGAGGAGACAGACAGGGTAGAGAGAGGAGACAGACAGGGTAGAGAGAGGAGACAGACAGGGTAGAGAGAGGAGACAGACAGGGTAGAGAGAGGAGACAGACAGTGTAGAGAGAGGAGACAGACAGGGTAGAGAGAGGAGACAGACAGACAGGGTAGAGAGAGGAGACAGACAGACAGGGTAGAGAGAGGAGACAGACAGGGTAGAGAGAGGAGACAGACAGACAGGGTAGAGAGAGGAGACAGACAGACAGGGTAGAGAGAGGAGACAGACAGGGTAGAGAGAGGAGACAGACAGGGTAGAGAGAGGGAGACAGACAGGGTAGAGAGAGGAGACAGACAGGGTAGAGAGAGGGAGACAGACAGACAGGGTAAAGAGAGGAGACAGACAGACAGGGTAGAGAGAGGAGACAGACAGGGTAGAGAGAGGAGACAGACAGACAGGGTAGAGAGAGGAGACAGACAGGGTAGAGAGAGGAGACAGACAGGGTAGAGAGAGGAGACAGACAGGGTAGAGAGAGGAGACATACAGGGTAGAGAGAGGAGACAGACAGGGTAGAGAGAGGAGACAGACAGGGTAGAGAGGAGACAGACAGGGTAGAGAGAGAGACATACAGGGTAGAGAGAGGAGACAGACAGGGTAGAGAGAGGAGACAGACAGGGTAGAGAGAGGAGACAGACAGACAGGGTAGAGAGAGGAGACAGACAGGGTAGAGAGAGGAGACAGACAGACAGGGTAGAGAGAGAGACAGACAGGGTAGAGAGAGGAGACAGACAGACAGGGTAGAGAGAGAGAGACAGACAGGGTAGAGAGAGGAGACAGACAGATTAATCCATGTAGAGAGAGGAGACAGACAGGGTAGAGAGAGGAGACAGACAGGGTAGAGAGAGGAGACAGACAGACAGGGTAAAGAGAGGAGACAGACAGACAGGGTAGAGAGAGGAGACAGACAGGGTAGAGAGAGGAGACAGACAGACAGGGTAGAGAGAGGAGACAGACAGGGTAGAGAGAGGAGACAGACAGACAGGGTAGAGAGAGGAGACAGACAGGGTAGAGAGATGAGACAGACAGAGTAGAGAGAGGAGACAGACAGGGTAGAGAGAGGAGACAGACAGAGTAGAGAGAGGAGACAGACAGAGTAGAGAGAGGAGACAGACAGGGTAGAGAGAGGAGAAAGACAGGGTAGAGAGAGGAGACAGACAGACAGGGTAGAGAGGAGACAGACAGGGTAGAGAGATGAGACAGACAGAGTAGAGAGAGGAGACAGACAGGGTAGAGAGAGGAGACAGACAGGGTAGAGAGGAGACAGACAGGGTAGAGAGAGGAGACAGACAGGGTAGAGAGAGGAGAAAGACAGGGTAGAGAGAGGAGACAGACAGACAGGGTAGAGAGAGGAGACAGACAGGGTAGAGAGATGAGACAGACAGAGTAGAGAGAGGAGACAGACAGGGTAGAGAGAGGAGACAGACAGGGTAGAGAGAGGAGACAGACAGGGTAGAGAGGAGACAGACAGACAGGGTAGAGAGGGAGACAGACAGGGTAGAGAGAGGAGACAGACAGGGTAGAGAGAGGAGACAGACAGGGTAGAGAGAGGAGACAGACAGACAGGGTAGAGAGAGGAGACAGACAGTGTAGAGGGCAGACAGTGTAGAGAGAGGGAGACAGACAGGGTAGTAGAGAGGGGAGACAGGGTAGAGAGATGAGACAGACAGGGTAGAGAGAGGAGACAGACAGACAGGGTAGAGGAGAGACAGAGACAGACAGGGTAGAGAGAGTAGAGACAGACAGACAGGGTAGAGAGAGGAGACAGACAGGGTAGACAGACAGGAGAGAGACAGACGGTAGAGAGACAGGGTAGACAGACAGGGTAGAGAGAGGAGACAGACAGGGTAGAGAGAGGAGACAGACAGGGTAGAGAGAGGAGACAGACAGGGTAGAGAGAGGAGACAGACAGGGTAGAGAGAGGAGACAGACAGACAGACAGACAGGGTAGAGAGAGGAGACAGACAGGGTAGAGAGGGAGACAGACAGGGGTAGAGAGAGGAGACAGACAGACAGACAGACAGGGTAGAGAGAGGAGACAGACAGGGTAGAGAGAGGAGACAGACAGGGTAGAGAGAGGAGACAGACAGACAGGGTAGAGAGAGGAGACAGACAGTGTAGAGAGAGGAGACAGACAGTGTAGAGAGGGGACAGACAGACAGGGTAGAGAGGAGACAGACAGGGTAGAGAGAGGAGACAGACAGGGTAGAGAGGAGGAGACAGACAGACAGGGTAGAGAGAGGAGACAGACAGGGTAGAGAGAGGAGACAGACAGACAGGGTAGAGAGAGGAGACAGACAGGGTAGAGAGAGGAGACAGACAGGGTACAGAGAGGAGACAGACAGGGTAGAGAGAGGAGACAGACAGGGTAGAGAGAGGAGACAGACAGGGTAGAGAGAGGAGACAGACAGGGTAGTAGAGAGGAGACAGACAGGGTAGAGAGAGGAGACAGACAGGGTAGAGAGGAGAGGAGACAGACAGACAGGGTAGAGAGAGAGACAGACAGACAGGGTAGAGAGAGACAGACAGGGTAGAGAGAGGAGACAGACAGACAGGGTAGAGAGAGAGACAGACAGGGGGTAGAGACAGACAGGGTAGAGAGAGGAGACAGACAGACAGGGTAGAGAGAGGAGACAGACAGACAGGGTAGAGAGAGGAGACAGACAGGGTAGAGAGAGGAGACAGACAGACAGGGTAGAGAGAGGAGACAGACAGGGTAGAGAGAGGAGACAGACAGGGTAGAGAGAGGAGACAGACAGACAGGGTAGAGAGAGAGAGACAGACAGGGTAGAGAGAGGAGACAGACAGGGTAGAGAGAGGAGACAGACAGACAGGGTAGAGAGAGGAGACAGACAGGGTAGAGAGAGGAGACAGACAGACAGGGTAGAGAGAGGAGACAGACAGACAGGGTAGAGAGAGGAGACAGACAGACAGGGTAGAGAGAGGAGACAGACAGGGTAGAGAGAGGAGACAGACAGGGTAGAGAGAGGAGACAGACAGGGTAGAGAGAGGAGACAGACAGACAGGGTAGAGAGAGGAGACAGACAGGGTAGAGAGAGGAGACAGACAGGGTAGAGAGAGGAGACAGACAGTGTAGAGAGAGGAGACAGACAGGGTAGAGAGAGGAGACAGACAGACAGGGTAGAGAGAGGAGACAGACAGACAGGGTAGAGAGAGGAGACAGACAGACAGGGTAGAGAGAGGAGACAGACAGACAGGGTAGAGAGAGGAGACAGACAGGGTAGAGAGAGGAGACAGACAGGGTAGAGAGAGGAGACAGACAGGGTAGAGAGAGGAGACAGACAGACAGGGTAGAGAGAGGAGACAGACAGGGTAGAGAGAGGAGACAGACAGGGTAGAGAGAGGAGACAGACAGGGTAGAGAGAGGAGAGACAGACAGGGTAGAGAGAGGAGACAGACAGGGTAGAGAGAGGAGACAGACAGGGTAGAGAGAGGAGACAGACAGTGTAGAGAGAGGAGACAGACAGGGTAGAGAGAGGAGACAGACAGACAGGGTAGAGAGAGGAGACAGACAGACAGGGTAGAGAGAGGAGACAGACAGACAGGGTAGAGAGAGGAGACAGACAGACAGGGTAGAGAGAGGAGACAGACAGACAGGGTAGAGAGAGGAGACAGACAGGGTAGAGAGAGGAGACAGACAGGGTAGAGAGAGGAGACAGACAGGGTAGAGAGAGGAGACAGACAGGGTAGAGAGAGGAGACAGACAGACAGGGTAGAGAGAGGAGACAGACAGGGTAGAGAGAGGAGACAGACAGACAGGGTAGAGAGAGGAGACAGACAGGGTAGAGAGAGAGACAGACAGGGTAGAGAGAGGAGACAGACAGACAGGGTAGAGAGAGGAGACAGACAGGGTAGAGAGAGGAGACAGACAGACAGGGTAGAGAGAGGAGACAGACAGGCAGGGTAGAGAGAGGAGACAGACAGACAGGGTAGAGAGAGGAGACAGACAGGGTAGAGAGAGGAGACAGACAGGGTAGAGAGAGGAGACAGACAGGGTAGAGAGAGGAGACAGACAGGGTAGAGAGAGGAGACAGACAGACAGGGTAGAGAGAGGAGACAGACAGGGTAGAGAGAGGAGACAGACAGGGTAGAGAGAGGAGACAGACAGACAGGGTAGAGAGAGGAGACAGACAGGGTAGAGAGAGGAGACAGACAGGGTAGAGAGAGGAGACAGACAGACAGGGTAGAGAGAGGAGACAGACAGACAGGGTAGAGAGAGGAGACAGACAGGGTAGAGAGAGGAGACAGACAGGGTAGAGAGAGGAGACAGACAGGGTAGAGAGAGGAGACAGACAGGGTAGAGAGAGGAGACAGACAGGGTAGAGAGAGGAGACAGACAGGGTAGAGAGAGGAGACAGACAGACAGGGTAGAGAGAGGAGACAGACAGGGTAGAGAGAGGAGACAGACAGGGTAGAGAGAGGAGACAGACAGACAGGGTAGAGAGAGGAGACAGACAGACAGGGTAGAGAGAGGAGACAGACAGACAGGGTAGAGAGAGGAGACAGACAGGGTAGAGAGAGGAGACAGACAGGGTAGAGAGAGGAGACAGACAGGGTAGAGAGAGGAGACAGACAGACAGGGTAGAGAGAGGAGACAGACAGGGTAGAGAGAGGAGACAGACAGGGTAGAGAGAGGAGACAGACAGTGTAGAGAGAGGAGACAGACAGGGTAGAGAGAGGAGACAGACAGACAGGGTAGAGAGAGGAGACAGACAGACAGGGTAGAGAGAGGAGACAGACAGACAGGGTAGAGAGAGGAGACAGACAGACAGGGTAGAGAGAGGAGACAGACAGGGTAGAGAGAGGAGACAGACAGGGTAGAGAGAGGAGACAGACAGGGTAGAGAGAGGAGACAGACAGACAGGGTAGAGAGAGGAGACAGACAGGGTAGAGAGAGGAGACAGACAGGGTAGAGAGAGGAGACAGACAGGGTAGAGAGAGGAGACAGACAGGGTAGAGAGAGGAGACAGACAGGGTAGAGAGAGGAGACAGACAGGGTAGAGAGAGGAGACAGACAGTGTAGAGAGAGGAGACAGACAGGGTAGAGAGAGGAGACAGACAGACAGGGTAGAGAGAGGAGACAGACAGACAGGGTAGAGAGAGGAGACAGACAGACAGGGTAGAGAGAGGGAGACAGACAGGGTAGAGAGAGGAGACAGACAGACAGGGTAGAGAGAGGAGACAGACAGGGTAGAGAGAGGAGACAGACAGGGTAGAGAGAGGAGACAGACAGGGTAGAGAGAGGAGACAGACAGGGTAGAGAGAGGAGACAGACAGACAGGGTAGAGAGAGGAGACAGACAGGGTAGAGAGAGGAGACAGACAGACAGGGTAGAGAGAGGAGACAGACAGGGTAGAGAGAGGAGACAGACAGACAGGGTAGAGAGAGGAGACAGACAGGGTAGAGAGAGGAGACAGACAGACAGGGTAGAGAGAGGAGACAGACAGGCAGGGTAGAGAGAGGAGACAGACAGACAGGGTAGAGAGAGGAGACAGACAGGGTAGAGAGAGGAGACAGACAGGGTAGAGAGAGGAGACAGACAGGGTAGAGAGAGGAGACAGACAGGGTAGAGAGAGGAGACAGACAGACAGGTGTCACGAACCGGCTCAAAGCCCGTAACAAAGGGAGACAACGTGGAGATAAGGAGTAACAAAAGATATATTTATTAACTAAAGCAACTAAGGAAAATATCCAATGGTGTGTGTAATCAGTAGTCCGTAGTGTAAGTGAGTGTTTTGCATGCATGAATGTGATAATGCAGGGTGTTGAAAGGTGCCAAAGCACACAAACAAAAGGCCACCAAGAACCACACCACAATCTACAACAGGTGTCTGCATGGAGAGAGTCTCCTCCATGAATGTGGAAGAGGTCTATTTATCCTGGGAGACACCTGGCCCAGGTGTTTCCCATGTAGCTGACGACCCTCTCAACTCCGCCCCACCGGCATCCTAATAAGGAAACAAGAACAAAGACAGAATACGGCAGACAGAGTGGGAGGGTCGTCACATTCCCCCCCATAAAACCGGGGACCAACAAGGACCCCGGAACAACATACCAGCCTCCCGCGTCCCACATTGACACAGGCCTCTGCGTCCCAAATTGACACAGGCCTCTGCGTCCCAAATTGACACAGGCCTCTGCGTCCCCCAAATTGACACAGGCCTCTGCGTCCCAAATTGACACAGGCCTCTGCGTCCCAAATTGACACAGGCCTCTGCGTCCCAAATTGACACAGGCCTCTGCGTCCCCAAATTGACACAGGCCTCTGCGTCCCAAATTGACACAGGCCTCTGTGCCCCAAATTGATGAGGGTTTACGTGTTCACACTTACAATTTGCCCCAGCCAACCTCCTCCCCAGACCTCAGCAACCTTCGCACAGGAAGCAACATTTAAGAGGAAAGAAAACAAGACCAGGAGGGAGCAGACAGGACAGAGAGAACATGACAATACGAAACAATGGTCAGTCACGTAAACATTAGGAACAGGGCGCACGAGAGAGCGCATCAGCAATCACGTTTTCAGTCCCCCGGATGTGCCTCACATCTAGATGGAATGATTGTAAAAATAAACACCATCGCATTATCCTCTGGTTTGGACACATCATGGACCTCAAAAAGTGAGGGTTATGGTCGGTGTAGACCACAATAGGTACTACCCCGACCCGACATACACTTCGAAGTGTTGTAGCGCCCAAATGAGTGCTAGCGCTTCCTTTTCAATAACCGAATAGTTCAACTGATAATCGTTAAACTTTTAGAAAAGAAACTAACAGGCTTCTCAATCCCAGACACATCTGCTTGCAGCAAAACTGCACCTGCCCCCACATGACTAGCATCCACCTGCAAGGTAAATGACAAATCCATGCGAGGAGCAGCCAGCACTGGAGTTGAGGTAAGCAACCTCTTTGAATCTTCAAAAGCGTGTTGACAACGAGTAGACCAAACGTAAACAGCCTTAGCTTTCAGCATATCTGTCAAGGAGCGACCACAGTAGAGAAGTTATTACAAAACTACGGTAATAACCAATCATGCCCAAGAAACGCATCAGTTCCTTTTTAGTAGTTGGTGGTGGAAAAGCATCAATAGCCACCACTTTAGCCCGAACAGGACGCACTTCACCCTGCCCAACCACTTTTCCAAGGTATGTAACGGTCGCCTGAGCAAACTCACATTTTGCCAGATTGATTGTGAGGCGACCTGCAGCCAGACGTTCAAACAAGGCTTGAATACGGGACAGATGTTCTTCCCAAGTATCTGCATAGATCACTACATCGTCCAAATAAACAGCGCACCCGGTCAGACCGGCGACAACCCTGTTCATAAGTCGCTGAAAAGTGGCAGGTGCATTGCGCAGACCGAAACTCATAACTGAATACGAGTACAGACCAAAGGGTGTAATAAAGGCAGAGATTTCACGTGCCCTACTCGTCAGTGGCACCTGCCAATAGCCTTTTAACAGGTCAAATTTGCTCACAAACTTAGCTGCACCGACTTGATCAACACAGTCCTCCATCCGAGGAAGAGGAAATGAATCTGGCTTTGTGACACTGTTTACCTTACGGTAGTCCGTACAAAACGGTTTGTTCCATCCGGTTTACTGACCAAGATACAGGGAGAAGCCCAACTGGAGAAAGAAGGCTCTGCTATCTTACTCTCCAGCATGTACTTGACCTCAGCATCCAGACAACGTAGTTTCTCTGAAGAAACTCTATAGAACCGCTGACGAATGGGGTCAGCACCTCCAATGTCAATATCATGTTCTATTAAGTTTGTACGTGTAGGTGTATCAGAAAATAAACCTGGAAATCTCTGAATCAGACCAACCATCTCTTTCCGCTCATCAACAGGTAGGTGAGTGAGAAGACTGTCTAAAATATCCAGTGTTTCTGAATTTTTCAATCTACCCTGCAATATACAATCGTCAGGACCAGGAACATCTTCCTCCTCATGCACAGATCTAGCACGACAAGAACCCAAGGAAACAACGGTATCAGCCAAAAGAACAGGTTTACCGTCCTCTGTAGAATCCCACTGTTCAGTCTCAGAGGAACGTGCATAATAGGGTTTTAACAGATTTACATGGCACAGCTGGTGTGCTTTCCTCCGTTCTGGAGTGGCAACTAGATAATTTTGCTCAGTGTACTGGCGCACCACTGTATATGGACCTTGAAACTTGGCTTGAAAAGGAGAACCAACAATTGGCAGCAGAGCAAGAACCTGGTCACCTGGACTAAAGTGACGAGGCTCAGTTCGGCGATCAAATATGCCCTTCATCCTATCCTGTGAAGATGATAACTTCTCTTTAGCCATTTCACCAGCGGCATACAGCCGTCGCCGGAAATCACACACATACGAACACAGGGACTGAGGAGGCTCGGGAGACTTCCAGTCATCCTGGAGAACAGATAAAAGTCCACGCACCCTATGTCCAAACACAAGGTCATTTGGACTGAAACCTGTGCTCTCCTGTGAAACTTCCCTAGCGGCTAACAGTAACCAAGGCAACCCCTCCTCCCAATCCTTATCCATCTCAGTACAATAAGCTCTCAACAAAGACTTAAGTGTTTGATGGAAACGTTCCAGTGCTCCTTGACTTTGCGCGTGATAGGCGCTAGACACATTGTGTTTAATATGGAGCTGTTGAAGAACCTGACCAAACAGATTAGAGGTAAAATTAGGTCCTTGATCACTCTGAATGACCTTAGGGATTCCAAACAATGAGAGAAACTGAGTCAAAGCTTTTAACACCGATTTAGTCGTGATAGATCGGAGAGGATAGGCAGCAGGAAACCTAGTGGTCTGACACATCACAGTGAACAGGTAACTGCTACCCTTTTTAGAACGAGGCAGAGGACCCACACAGTCAATAATCAGATACTCAAAAGGTTGGCTGAGTACAGGAATAGGAAACAATGGTACTGGTTTAATAGCTTGATTAGGCTTACCAGTTAATTGACAGGTGTGACAAGTTTTGATAAAATCAGAAACATCCTCTTTAATCTAGGCCAAAAGAAATGTCTTAATATGCGATTGTAGGTTTTCCTCACCCCCATATGTCCAGCAACGTCACTGTGAGAAGTTTCCAACACCAACTCACGAAGCTTAACTGGTACAACAACCTGACTAATTGCCTCCCCCAGACAAACACTATCATGAGACACCCACTTTCTCATCAGGACATCCTCTTGGAGAAAATAGCCATGGGCGAAATCTCCCAACTGTTCTATAGGCACAATTTGATCACGCAACTCTTCCAACGTGGGGTCATCCCGTTGAGCATTGATTAGATCTGAGCGGGTTACAGATAACGGGATAACAGGGAAAACAGTGACATACTTTGTATTATTATCATTAGTCGGCGCAGTGACTAGTTCGCCACGGCTCATAGAACGTGTCACTGCACACGCAGAGAACACCTCTGGGAAACTCTGTACACTCTCATCAGGAATCCCAACAAATGACGGCTTAGTGGAAACCACTAGAGATGGAAACACAACTGGCCATACACGCTCACCTGCTAAGTTATTCCCAAGGATAACGTCGATACCCTCAATAGGCAACGAAGGACGCACCCCCACAACAACTTCACCCTTCACCAGCCCACAATCCAACATCAGTTTATGCAATGGAACTGACAGAGTGTTCAAACCTATTCCCCTAATTAGAACACTATTCCCGAATCAGTCTCAGCAGAAAAGGGTAACACAGACTCCAACACAAATGATTCAGAGGCACCTGTGTCTCTCAGGATCTTCACTGGCACTAGGTCTTTACTTCCTAACATAGACACAAAACCTTCTGTAATGAAAGGTAAATAGTCTGGATCAATATGGACTTTCACATTCTCCTGGGCCTGAGGAAATGAGTCAAGAATGAACTGATGTGGAACAGGTGCAGCTAACGCAGCAGGCTTAGATTTAGCGTAAGCACCCTTTGACCTGAGAAGTGGACATTCGTTTTTCCAATGACCTGAACCTTGACAGTAGTGACACTCCTGCCCAAAGTCAGCCTTACCATGGGAGTCAGGTTCAACCCTAGTTGAATAGAACTCTGCCCGAGAATCAAAGTATCTCGGTGAGCGAAGCCCAAATCTATCCGAACGCCCCACTCTTTCCGAATACGGGGTTTTGCAAAGACACTTTTGTGAGTCAACACATACTCGTCCGCCAAAACCGCAGCTTCAGCAACATTCTTTACTTTCTGTTCATTAATATAAGTGGCAATACGATCAGGAATTGTGTCCTTAAATTGCTCTAACATAATCAGATCACACAGCCCTTGAAAGTCACAACTGCAGAGGCAGAACACCAGCGATTAAACTGTAAAGATAACTGTCGCGCAAACTCAACATGAGTCTGGTTATCGTCCCTTTTTAAAGTTCTAAATCGTTGGCGGTAAGCCTCAGGGACCAATTCATAAATCTGTAACACAGCTGTTTTAACTTTATCATAACTGGCACTGTCGTGTACACTAAGAGCTGAATATGCTTCCTGCGCTTTACCAGTCAGCACACACTGCAACATTAAAGTGCGGTCAGAATCAGGCCAACTCCTAGCGTTAGCAACCCGCTCAAACAACGAAAAGAATGTCTCGGGTCCCTTTCATTAAACCGAGGCAATAACCGCAAGTTCCCAACAATATCAAATGTCTCTGGGGCACAACCAAAGCGGAACTACCCCTAGGTAAATCTGGGTCACCTTCCCAAAACAAACTCTCCCCTGAGATCTTTCCTTCCCTAATCAACTCTATACGTTCTTGTTGCAACTTGATTTTAGCACGCTCCATATATTGTTTAAATGCCAATTCCTTTTCATATTTCACACGATCATGCTCTAGCTTCACGATCATGCTGCCGATCATGCTCTAGCTTCTCACGATCATGCTCTAGCTGTAACAAAAGCAGTTCTTTCTGCTGTTCAAAAAGAAGGCTACTAGGACTAACCGATGGAATGGCCATTGTAACGTTATGGGGAGACAACAAATCCTCAGCAGAGGCTGGCCCGGTGGTAACTTCAAGAATACCACTCTCCATCAGATTGGCTTTCAATATCAACCTAATAGAATTCTTTAGACGTTTATCACTAATCTCAACCTTGTAGTGTTCCGCGACCTTCAACAGCTGTTCTTTAGTACCTAAATCTAACAATTCCTCTGATGGAGAGCGAATGAACTTATCTACATAAGACGCCATAATCACACAAAAACACAACCCGAGAATTGACAATCACCCTGAGCACCACAGAAGAGAGATGAGATATGGAGCTTCCCCAAAACCTACAATAACTCAACCCTAGTCTTCGTGCAGATTTGCGGTGGGAATTTATGCACTGTAGCCCGCTGGCAAGGAAATAGAACTCCCCAGCATGCTGGCAAATTCCACCAAGCCACGGATGTGCCCCGAGACAACTGCTCAGTCCACAGACACCACACAAAAATAACAAACATTAACCATGCCCAACATATTCCAAAAAATGAAACACGTCGCTAAACCTATCAGGGGAAAAAGGCTATAGCTCCGGGTAGCAAGTTCCACTACCCTACACAAATCTCCTACCGAGGTACACAGCCGATTTACTCACCTCCTCAGACTGACTTCCCAACAGAAAGTAGAACAAGAGTTTCCAGGCTAGGCAAGGCCTGGAAACTAACCATTATACTCTCTCCAACGCAGCACACAAACCAAACAACAAAGGCAACCAATACTGGGCCGATCACACTCAAACACCATATTCAAACCAAACACGTACCTCCACGGTCTCCCAAACCAATAGTTCAAAGATCCCGGATGAGCCCCCACTTGTCACGAACCGGCTCAAAGCCCGTAACAAAGGGAGACAACGTGGAGATAAGGAGTAACAAAAGATATATTTATTAACTAAAGCAACTAAGGAAAATATCCAATGGTGTGTGTAATCAGTAGTCCGTAGTGTAAGTGAGTGTTTTGCATGCATGAATGTGATAATGCAGGGTGTTGAAAGGTGCCAAAGCACACAAACAAAAGGCCACCAAGAACCACACCACAATCTACAACAGGTGTCTGCATGGAGAGAGTCTCCTCCATGAATGTGGAAGAGGTCTATTTATCCTGGGAGACACCTGGCCCAGGTGTTTCCCATGTAGCTGACGACCCTCTCAACTCCGCCCACCGGCATCCTAATAAGGAAACAAGAACAAAGACAGAATACGGCAGACAGAGTGGGAGGGTCGTCACACAGGGTAGAGAGAGGAGACAGACAGGGTAGAGAGAGGAGACAGACAGGGTAGAGAGAGGAGACAGACAGACAGGGTAGAGAGAGGAGACAGACAGGGTAGAGAGAGGAGACAGACAGGGTAGAGAGAGGAGACAGACAGACAGGGTAGAGAGAGGAGACAGACAGACAGGGTAGAGAGAGGAGACAGACAGGGTAGAGAGAGGAGACAGACAGGGTAGAGAGAGGAGACAGACAGGGTAGAGAGAGGAGACAGACAGGGTAGAGAGAGGAGACAGACAGGGTAGAGAGAGGAGACAGACAGGGTAGAGAGAGGAGACAGACAGGGTAGAGAGAGGAGACAGACAGGGTAGGAGACAGACAGACAGGGTAAAGAGAGGAGACAGACAGACAGGGTAGAGAGAGGAGACAGACAGGGTAGAGAGAGGAGACAGACAGACAGGGTAGAGAGAGGAGACAGACAGACAGGGTAGAGAGAGGAGACAGACAGGGTAGAGAGAGAGACAGACAGGGTAGAGAGACAGACAGGGTAGAGAGAGGGAGACAGACAGGGTAGAGAGAGGAGACAGACAGACAGGGTAAAGAGAGGAGACAGACAGACAGGGTAGAGAGAGGAGACAGACAGGGTAGAGAGAGGAGACAGACAGACAGGGTAGAGAGAGGAGACAGACAGGGTAGAGAGTAGACAGACAGGGTAGAGAGAGACAGACAGGGTAGAGAGAGGAGACAGACAGGGTAGAGAGAGGAGACAGACAGGGTAGAGAGAGGAGACAGACAGGGTAGACAGAGAGACAGGGTAGAGACAGACAGACAGGGTAGAGAGAGGAGACAGACAGGGTAGAGAGAGGAGACAGACAGGGTAGAGAGAGGAGACAGACAGACAGGTAGAGAGAGGAGACAGACAGGGTAGAGAGAGGAGACAGACAGACAGGGTAGAGAGAGGAGACAGACAGGGTAGAGAGAGGAGACAGACAGGGTAGAGAGAGGAGACAGACAGGGTAGAGAGAGGAGACAGACAGGGTAGAGAGAGGAGACAGACAGGGTAGAGAGAGGAGACAGACAGGGTAGAGAGAGGAGACAGACAGGGTAGAGAGAGGAGACAGACAGGGTAGAGAGAGAGACAGACAGACAGGGTAGAGAGAGACAGACAGGGTAGACAGACAGACAGGTAGAGAGAGGAGACAGACAGACAGGGTAGAGAGAGGAGACAGACAGGGTAGAGACAGACAGGGTAGAGAGAGGAGACAGACAGACAGGGTAGAGAGAGGAGACAGACAGGGTAGAGAGAGGAGACAGACAGACAGGTAGGTAGAGAGAGGAGACAGACAGACAGGTAGAGAGAGGAGACAGACAGACAGGGTAGAGAGAGGAGACAGACAGGGTAGAGAGAGGAGACAGACAGGGTAGAGAGAGGAGACAGACAGGGTAGAGAGAGGGAGACAGACAGACAGGGACAGACAGAGAGAGGAGACAGACAGGGTAGAGAGAGGAGACAGACAGGGTAGTAGAGACAGAGGAGACAGACAGGGTAGAGAGGAGACAGACAGGGAGAGAGACAGACAGGTAGAGAGACAGACAGACAGGGTAGAGAGAGGAGACAGACAGGGTAGAGACAGACAGACAGGGTAGAGAGAGGAGACAGACAGACAGGGTAGAGAGAGGAGACAGACAGACAGGGTAGAGAGAGGAGACAGACAGACAGGTAGAGAGAGGAGACAGACAGGGTAGAGAGAGAGAGAGACAGACAGACAGACAGACAGGGGTAGAGAGAGGAGACAGACAGGGGTAGAGAGAGGAGACAGACAGGGTAGAGAGAGGAGACAGACAGAGAGAGAGACAGACAGGGTAGAGAGAGGAGACAGACAGGGTAGAGAGAGAGAGACAGACAGACAGACAGGTAGGGTAGAGAGAGGAGACAGACAGGGTAGAGAGAGGAGACAGACAGGGTAGAGAGAGGAGACAGACAGACAGGAGAGACAGACAGGTAGAGACAGAGAGAGAGACAGACAGGGTAGAGAGAGAGAGACAGACAGTGTAGAGAGAGGAGACAGACAGGGTAGAGAGAGGAGACAGACAGACAGGGTAGAGAGAGGAGACAGACAGACAGGGTAGAGAGAGGAGACAGACAGACAGGGTAGAGAGGAGACAGACAGACAGGGTAGAGAGAGGAGACAGACAGGGTAGAGAGAGGAGACAGACAGACAGGGTAGAGGAGGAGACAGACAGGGTAGAGAGAGGAGACAGACAGGGTAGAGAGAGGAGACAGACAGGGTAGAGAGAGGAGACAGACAGAGGAGGGGAGACAGACAGGGTAGAGAGAGGAGACAGACAGGGTAGAGAGAGGAGACAGACAGGGTAGAGAGAGGAGACAGACAGGGTAGAGAGAGGAGACAGACAGGGGTAGAGAGAGGAGACAGACAGGGTAGAGAGAGGAGACAGACAGACAGAGAGAGGAGACAGACAGGGTAGAGAGAGGAGACAGACAGACAGGAGAGAGAGACAGACAGGGTAGAGAGAGGAGACAGACAGGAGAGAGGAGAGACAGACAGGGTAGAGAGGAGACAGACAGGGTAGAGAGAGGACAGGGTAGAGACAGACAGACAGGGTAGAGAGAGGAGACAGACAGACAGGGTAGAGAGAGGAGACAGACAGGGTAGAGAGAGGAGACAGACAGAGGGTAGAGAGAGGAGACAGACAGACAGACAGGGTAGAGAGAGGAGACAGACAGGGTAGAGAGAGGAGACAGACAGGGTAGAGAGAGACAGACAGGGTAGAGAGAGGAGACAGACAGACAGGGTAGAGAGAGGAGACAGACAGGGTAGAGAGAGGAGACAGACAGACAGGGTACAGAGAGAGAGGAGACAGACAGGGTAGAGAGAGGAGACAGACAGGGTAGAGAGAGGAGACAGGGGTAGAGAGAGGAGACAGACAGGGTAGAGAGAGGAGACAGACAGACAGGGTAGAGAGAGGAGACAGACAGGGTAGAGAGAGGAGACAGACAGGGTAGAGAGAGGAGACAGACAGGGTAGAGAGAGGAGACAGACAGGGTAGAGAGAGGAGACAGACAGGGTAGAGAGAGGAGACAGACAGGGTAGAGAGAGGAGACAGACAGGGTAGAGAGAGGAGACAGACAGGGTAGAGAGAGGAGACAGACAGGGTAGAGAGAGGAGACAGACAGACAGGGTAGAGAGAGGAGACAGACAGACAGGGTAGAGAGAGGAGACAGACAGGGTAGAGAGAGGAGACAGACAGACAGGGTAGAGAGAGAGGAGACAGACAGGGTAGAGAGAGGAGACAGACAGGGTAGAGAGAGGAGACAGACAGGGTAGAGAGAGGAGACAGACAGGGTAGAGAGACAGGGTAGAGAGACAGACAGACAGGGTAGAGAGAGGAGACAGACAGACAGGTAGAGAGAGGGAGACAGACAGACAGGGTAGAGAGAGGAGACAGACAGGGTAGAGAGAGACAGACAGGGTAGAGACAGACAGAGAGAGAGGGACAGGGTAGAGAGAGGAGACAGACAGGGTAGAGAGAGGAGACAGACAGACAGACAGGGTAGAGAGAGGAGACAGACAGGGTAGAGAGAGGAGACAGACAGAGAGAGAGAGAGACAGAGACAGACAGACAGGTAGAGAGAGGAGACAGACAGGGTAGAGAGAGGAGACAGACAGAGTAGAGAGAGGAGACAGACAGGGTAGAGAGAGGAGACAGACAGGGTAGAGAGAGGAGACAGACAGACAGAGGTAGACAGAGAGGAGACAGACAGGGTAGAGAGAGGAGACAGACAGAGTAGAGAGAGGAGACAGACAGAGTAGAGAGAGGAGACAGACAGGGTAGAGAGAGGAGACAGACAGGGTAGAGAGAGGAGACAGACAGACAGTAGAGAGAGGAGACAGACAGGGTAGAGAGAGGAGACAGACAGAGAGAGAGGAGACAGACAGGGTAGAGAGAGGAGACAGACAGGGTAGAGAGAGGAGACAGACAGGGTAGAGAGAGGAGACAGACAGGGTAGAGAGAGGAGACAGACAGGGTAGAGAGAGGAGACAGACAGACAGGTAGAGAGAGGAGACAGACAGGGTAGAGAGAGAGACAGACAGAGTAGAGAGAGGAGACAGACAGGGTAGAGAGAGGAGACAGACAGGGTAGAGAGAGGAGACAGACAGGGTAGAGAGGAGACAGACAGACAGGGTAGAGAGAGGAGACAGACAGGGTAGAGAGAGGAGACAGACAGGGTAGAGAGAGGAGACAGACAGGGTAGAGAGAGAGACAGACAGACAGGGTAGAGAGAGGAGACAGACAGTGTAGAGAGAGGAGACAGACAGTGTAGAGAGGGGAGACAGTGTAGAGAGATGAGACAGACAGGGTAGAGAGAGGAGACAGACAGACAGGGTAGAGAGAGGAGACAGACAGGGTAGAGAGAGGAGACAGACAGACAGGGTAGAGAGAGGAGACAGACAGGGTAGAGAGAGGAGACAGACAGTGTAGAGAGAGGAGACAGACAGGGTAGAGAGAGGAGACAGACAGGGTAGAGAGAGGAGACAGACAGGGTAGAGAGGAGACAGACAGACAGGGTAGAGAGAGGAGACAGACAGACAGACAGACAGGGTAGAGAGAGGAGACAGACAGGGTAGAGAGAGGAGACAGACAGGGTAGAGAGAGGAGACAGACAGACAGACAGACAGGGTAGAGAGAGGAGACAGACAGGGTAGAGAGAGGAGACAGACAGGGTAGAGAGAGGAGACAGACAGACAGGGTAGAGAGAGGAGACAGACAGTGTAGAGAGAGGAGACAGACAGTGTAGAGAGGGGAGACAGACAGAGAGATGAGACAGACAGGGTAGAGAGAGGAGACAGACAGGGTAGAGAGAGGAGACAGACAGGGTAGAGAGAGGGGAGACAGACAGACAGGGTAGAGAGAGGAGACAGACAGGGTAGAGAGAGGAGACAGACAGTGTAGAGAGAGGAGACAGACAGGGTAGAGAGAGGAGACAGACAGGGTACAGAGAGGAGACAGACAGTGTAGAGAGAGGAGACAGACAGGGTAGAGAGAGGAGACAGACAGGGTAGAGAGAGAGAGACAGACAGGGTAGAGAGAGGAGACAGACAGGGTAGAGAGAGGAGACAGACAGTGTAGAGAGAGGAGACAGACAGGGTAGAGAGAGGAGACAGACAGACAGGGTAGAGAGAGGAGACAGACAGACAGGGTAGAGAGAGAGACAGACAGACAGGGTAGAGAGAGGAGACAGACAGACAGGGTAGAGAGAGGAGACAGACAGGGTAGAGAGAGGAGACAGACAGACAGGGTAGAGAGAGGAGACAGACAGGGTAGAGAGAGGAGACAGACAGGGTAGAGAGAGGAGACAGACAGACAGGGTAGAGAGAGAGAGACAGGGTAGAGAGAGGAGACAGACAGGGTAGAGAGAGGAGACAGACAGACAGGGTAGAGAGAGGAGACAGACAGGGTAGAGAGAGGAGACAGACAGGGTAGAGAGAGGAGACAGACAGACAGGGTAGAGAGAGGAGACAGACAGGGTAGAGAGAGGAGACAGACAGACAGGGTAGAGAGAGGAGACAGACAGACAGGGTAGAGAGAGGAGACAGACAGACAGGGTAGAGAGAGGAGACAGACAGGGTAGAGAGAGGGAGACAGACAGGGTAGAGAGAGGAGACAGACAGGGTAGAGAGAGAGACAGACAGACAGGGTAGAGAGAGGAGACAGACAGGGTAGAGAGAGGAGACAGACAGGGTAGAGAGAGGAGACAGACAGTGTAGAGAGAGGAGACAGACAGGGTAGAGAGAGGAGACAGACAGACAGGGTAGAGAGAGGAGACAGACAGACAGGGTAGAGAGAGGAGACAGACAGACAGGGTAGAGAGAGGAGACAGACAGACAGGGTAGAGAGAGGAGACAGACAGGGTAGAGAGAGGAGACAGACAGGGTAGAGAGAGGAGACAGACAGGGTAGAGAGAGGAGACAGACAGACAGGGTAGAGAGAGGAGACAGACAGGGTAGAGAGAGGAGACAGACAGGGTAGAGAGAGGAGACAGACAGGGTAGAGAGAGGAGACAGACAGGGTAGAGAGAGGAGACAGACAGGGTAGAGAGAGGAGACAGACAGGGTAGAGAGAGGAGACAGACAGTGTAGAGAGAGAGACAGACAGGGTAGAGAGAGGAGACAGACAGACAGGGTAGAGAGAGGAGACAGACAGACAGGGTAGAGAGAGGAGACAGACAGACAGGGTAGAGAGAGGAGACAGACAGACAGGGTAGAGAGAGGAGACAGACAGACAGGGTAGAGAGAGGAGACAGACAGGGTAGAGAGAGGAGACAGACAGGGTAGAGAGAGGAGACAGACAGGGTAGAGAGAGGAGACAGACAGGGTAGAGAGAGGAGACAGACAGACAGGGTAGAGAGAGGAGACAGACAGGGTAGAGAGAGGAGACAGACAGACAGGGTAGAGAGAGGAGACAGACAGGGTAGAGAGAGGGAGACAGACAGGGTAGAGAGAGGAGACAGACAGACAGGGTAGAGAGAGGAGACAGACAGGGTAGAGAGAGGAGACAGACAGACAGGGTAGAGAGAGGAGACAGACAGGCAGGGTAGAGAGAGGAGACAGACAGACAGGGTAGAGAGAGGAGACAGACAGGGTAGAGAGAGGAGACAGACAGGGTAGAGAGAGGAGACAGACAGGGTAGAGAGAGGAGACAGACAGGGTAGAGAGAGGAGACAGACAGACAGGGTAGAGAGAGGAGACAGACAGGGTAGAGAGAGGAGACAGACAGGGTAGAGAGAGGAGACAGACAGACAGGGTAGAGAGAGGAGACAGACAGGGTAGAGAGAGGAGACAGACAGGGTAGAGAGAGAGACAGACAGACAGGGTAGAGAGAGGAGACAGACAGACAGGGTAGAGAGAGGAGACAGACAGGGTAGAGAGAGGAGACAGACAGGGTAGAGAGAGGAGACAGACAGGGTAGAGAGAGAGACAGACAGGGTAGAGAGAGAGACAGACAGGGTAGAGAGAGGGAGACAGACAGGGTAGAGAGAGGAGACAGACAGGGTAGAGAGAGGAGACAGACAGGGTAGAGAGAGGAGACAGACAGACAGGGTAAAGAGAGGAGACAGACAGACAGGGTAGAGAGAGGAGACAGACAGGGTAGAGAGAGGACAGACAGACAGGGTAGAGAGAGGAGACAGACAGACAGGGTAGAGAGAGGAGACAGACAGGGTAGAGAGAGGAGACAGACAGGGTAGAGAGAGGAGACAGACAGGGTAGAGAGAGGAGACAGACAGGGTAGAGAGAGGAGACAGACAGACAGGGTAAAGAGAGGAGACAGACAGACAGGGTAGAGAGAGGAGACAGACAGGGTAGAGAGAGGAGACAGACAGACAGGGTAGAGAGAGGAGACAGACAGGGTAGAGAGAGGAGACAGACAGGGTAGAGAGAGGAGACAGACAGGGTAGAGAGAGAGACATACAGGGTAGAGAGAGGAGACAGACAGGGTAGAGAGAGGGAGACAGACAGGGTAGAGAGAGGAGACAGACAGGGTAGAGAGAGGAGACATACAGGGTAGAGAGAGGAGACAGACAGGGTAGAGAGAGAGAGACAGACAGGGTAGAGAGAGGAGACAGACAGGGTAGAGAGAGGAGACAGACAGGGTAGAGAGAGGAGACAGACAGACAGGGTAGAGAGAGGAGACAGACAGGGTAGAGAGAGGAGACAGACAGACAGGGTAGAGAGAGGAGACAGACAGGGTAGAGAGAGGAGACAGACAGGGTAGAGAGAGGAGACAGACAGGGTAGAGAGAGGAGACAGACAGGGTAGAGAGAGGAGACAGACAGGGTAGAGAGAGGAGACAGACAGACAGGGTAAAGAGAGGAGACAGACAGACAGGGTAGAGAGAGGAGACAGACAGGGTAGAGAGAGGAGACAGACAGACAGGGTAGAGAGAGGAGACAGACAGGGTAGAGAGAGGAGACAGACAGACAGGGTAGAGAGAGGAGACAGACAGGGTAGAGAGATGAGACAGACAGAGTAGAGAGAGGAGACAGACAGGGTAGAGAGATGAGACAGACAGAGTAGAGAGAGAGACAGACAGAGTAGAGAGAGGAGACAGACAGACAGGTAGAGAGAGAGAAAGACAGGGTAGAGAGAGGAGACAGACAGACAGGGTAGAGAGAGGAGACAGACAGGGTAGAGAGATGAGACAGACAGAGTAGAGAGAGGAGACAGACAGGGTAGAGAGAGGAGACAGACAGGGTAGAGAGAGGAGACAGACAGGGTAGAGAGAGGAGACAGACAGGGTAGAGAGAGGAGAAAGACAGGGTAGAGAGAGGAGACAGACAGACAGGGTAGAGAGAGGAGACAGACAGGGTAGAGAGATGAGACAGACAGAGTAGAGAGAGGAGACAGACAGGGTAGAGAGAGGAGACAGACAGGGTAGAGAGAGGAGACAGACAGGGTAGAGAGGAGACAGACAGACAGGGTAGAGAGAGGAGACAGACAGGGTAGAGAGAGGAGACAGACAGGGTAGAGAGAGGAGACAGACAGGGTAGAGAGAGGAGACAGACAGGGTAGAGAGGAGACAGACAGACAGGGTAGAGAGAGGAGACAGACAGGGTAGAGAGAGGAGACAGACAGGGTAGAGAGAGGAGACAGACAGGGTAGAGAGAGGAGACAGACAGTGTAGAGAGAGGAGACAGACAGTGTAGAGAGGGGAGACAGTGTAGAGAGATGAGACAGACAGGGTAGAGAGAGGAGACAGACAGACAGGGTAGAGAGAGGAGACAGACAGGGTAGAGAGAGGAGACAGACAGACAGGGTAGAGAGAGGAGACAGACAGACAGGGTAGAGAGAGGAGACAGACAGGGTAGAGAGAGGAGACAGACAGTGTAGAGAGAGGAGACAGACAGGGTAGAGAGAGGAGACAGACAGGGTAGAGAGAGGAGACAGACAGGGTAGAGAGGAGACAGACAGACAGGGTAGAGAGAGGAGACAGACAGACAGACAGACAGGGTAGAGAGAGGAGACAGACAGGGTAGAGAGAGGAGACAGACAGGGTAGAGAGAGGAGACAGACAGACAGACAGACAGGGTAGAGAGAGGAGACAGACAGAGTAGAGAGAGGAGACAGACAGGGTAGAGAGAGGAGACAGACAGACAGGGTAGAGAGAGGAGACAGACAGTGTAGAGAGAGGAGACAGACAGTGTAGAGAGGGGAGACAGTGTAGAGAGATGAGACAGACAGGGTAGAGAGAGGAGACAGACAGGGTAGAGAGAGGAGACAGACAGGGTAGAGAGAGGAGACAGACAGACAGGGTAGAGAGAGGAGACAGACAGGGTAGAGAGAGGAGACAGACAGTGTAGAGAGAGGAGACAGACAGGGTAGAGAGAGGAGACAGACAGGGTAGAGAGATGAGACAGACAGAGTAGAGAGAGGAGACAGACAGGGTAGAGAGAGGAGACAGACAGGGTAGAGAGAGGAGACAGACAGGGTAGAGAGAGGAGACAGACAGGGTAGAGAGAGGAGAAAGACAGGGTAGAGAGAGGAGACAGACAGACAGGGTAGAGAGAGGAGACAGACAGGGTAGAGAGATGAGACAGACAGAGTAGAGAGAGGAGACAGACAGGGTAGAGAGAGGAGACAGACAGGGTAGAGAGAGGAGACAGACAGGGTAGAGAGGAGACAGACAGACAGGGTAGAGAGAGGAGACAGACAGGGTAGAGAGAGGAGACAGACAGGGTAGAGAGAGGAGACAGACAGGGTAGAGAGAGGAGACAGACAGACAGGGTAGAGAGAGGAGACAGACAGTGTAGAGAGAGGAGACAGACAGTGTAGAGAGGGGAGACAGTGTAGAGAGATGAGACAGACAGGGTAGAGAGAGGAGACAGACAGACAGGGTAGAGAGAGGAGACAGACAGGGTAGAGAGAGGAGACAGACAGACAGGGTAGAGAGAGGAGACAGACAGGGTAGAGAGAGGAGACAGACAGTGTAGAGAGAGGAGACAGACAGGGTAGAGAGAGGAGACAGACAGGGTAGAGAGAGGAGACAGACAGGGTAGAGAGGAGACAGACAGACAGGGTAGAGAGAGGAGACAGACAGACAGACAGACAGGGTAGAGAGAGGAGACAGACAGACAGGGTAGAGAGAGGAGACAGACAGACAGGGTAGAGAGAGGAGACAGACAGACAGGGTAGAGAGAGGAGACAGACAGACAGGGTAGAGAGAGGAGACAGACAGACAGGGTAGAGAGAGGAGACAGACAGGGTAGAGAGAGGAGACAGACAGACAGGGTAGAGAGAGGAGACAGACAGTGTAGAGAGAGGAGACAGACAGTGTAGAGAGGGGAGACAGTGTAGAGAGATGAGACAGACAGGGTAGAGAGAGGAGACAGACAGGGTAGAGAGAGGAGACAGACAGACAGGGTAGAGAGAGGAGACAGACAGGGTAGAGAGAGGAGACAGACAGTGTAGAGAGAGGAGACAGACAGGGTAGAGAGAGGAGACAGACAGGGTAGAGAGAGGAGACAGACAGTGTAGAGAGAGGAGACAGACAGGGTAGAGAGAGGAGACAGACAGGGTAGAGAGAGGAGACAGACAGGGTAGAGAGAGGAGACAGACAGGGTAGAGAGAGGAGACAGACAGTGTAGAGAGAGGAGACAGACAGGGTAGAGAGAGGAGACAGACAGACAGGGTAGAGAGAGGAGACAGACAGACAGGGTAGAGAGAGGAGACAGACAGACAGGGTAGAGAGAGGAGACAGACAGACAGGGTAGAGAGAGGAGACAGACAGGGTAGAGAGAGGAGACAGACAGTGTAGAGAGAGGAGACAGACAGGGTAGAGAGAGGAGACAGACAGACAGGGTAGAGAGAGGAGACAGACAGACAGGGTAGAGAGAGGAGACAGACAGACAGGGTAGAGAGAGGAGACAGACAGACAGGGTAGAGAGAGGAGACAGACAGGGTAGAGAGAGGAGACAGACAGACAGGGTAGAGAGAGGAGACAGACAGGGTAGAGAGGAGACAGACAGACAGGGTAGAGAGAGGAGACAGACAGGGTAGAGAGAGAGAGACAGACAGAGAGGGTAGAGAGAGGAGACAGACAGACAGGGTAGAGAGAGGAGACAGACAGACAGGGTAGAGAGAGGAGACAGACAGGGTAGAGAGAGGAGACAGACAGTGTAGAGAGAGGACAGACAGTGTAGAGAGATGAGACAGACAGGGTAGAGAGAGGAGACAGACAGACAGGGTAGAGAGAGGAGACAGACAGGGTAGAGAGAGGAGACAGACAGACAGGGTAGAGAGAGGAGACAGACAGGGTAGAGAGAGGAGACAGACAGTGTAGAGAGAGGAGACAGACAGGGTAGAGAGATGAGACAGACAGGGTAGAGAGAGGAGACAGACAGGGTAGAGAGAGGAGACAGACAGACAGGGTAGAGAGAGGAGACAGACAGACAGGGTAGAGAGAGGAGACAGACAGACAGGGTAGAGAGAGGGAGACAGACAGACAGGGTAGAGAGAGGAGACAGACAGACAGGGTAGACAGAGAGAGAGACAGACAGACAGGGTAGAGAGAGGAGACAGACAGACAGGGTAGAGAGAGGAGACAGACAGGGTAGAGAGAGGAGACAGACAGACAGGGTAGAGAGAGGAGACAGACAGTGTAGAGAGAGGAGACAGACAGTGTAGAGAGGGGAGACAGACAGTGTAGAGAGATGAGACAGACAGGGTAGAGAGAGGAGACAGACAGGGTAGAGAGAGGAGACAGACAGGGTAGAGAGAGGAGACAGACAGACAGGGTAGAGAGAGGAGACAGACAGGGTAGAGAGAGGAGACAGACAGTGTAGAGAGAGGAGACAGACAGGGTAGAGAGAGGAGACAGACAGGGTAGAGAGAGGAGACAGACAGTGTAGAGAGAGGAGACAGACAGGGTAGAGAGAGGAGACAGACAGGGTAGAGAGAGGAGACAGACAGGGTAGAGAGAGGAGACAGACAGGGTAGAGAGAGGAGACAGACAGTGTAGAGAGAGGAGACAGACAGGGTAGAGAGAGGAGACAGACAGACAGGGTAGAGAGAGGAGACAGACAGACAGGGTAGAGAGAGGAGACAGACAGACAGGGTAGAGAGAGGAGACAGACAGACAGACAGGGTAGAGAGAGGAGACAGACAGGGTAGAGAGAGGAGACAGACAGTGTAGAGAGAGGAGACAGACAGGGTAGAGAGAGGAGACAGACAGACAGGGTAGAGAGAGGAGACAGACAGACAGGGTAGAGAGAGGAGACAGACAGACAGGGTAGAGAGAGGAGACAGACAGACAGGGTAGAGAGAGGAGACAGACAGGGTAGAGAGAGGAGACAGACAGACAGGGTAGAGAGAGGAGACAGACAGGGTAGAGAGAGGAGACAGACAGACAGGGTAGAGAGAGGAGACAGACAGACAGGGTAGAGAGAGGAGACAGACAGGGTAGAGAGAGGAGACAGACAGGGTAGAGAGAGGAGACAGACAGGGTAGAGAGAGGAGACAGACAGGGTAGAGAGAGGAGACAGACAGTCTAGAGAGAGGAGACAGACAGGGTAGAGAGAGGAGACAGACAGACAGGGTAGAGAGAGGAGACAGACAGACAGGGTAGAGAGAGGAGACAGACAGACAGGGTAGAGAGAGGAGACAGACAGACAGGGTAGAGAGAGGAGACAGACAGACAGGGTAGAGAGAGGAGACAGACAGGGTAGAGAGAGGAGACAGACAGGGTAGAGAGAGGAGACAGACAGGGTAGAGAGAGGAGACAGACAGGGTAGAGAGAGGAGACAGACAGACAGGGTAGAGAGAGGAGACAGACAGGGTAGAGAGAGGAGACAGACAGACAGGGTAGAGAGAGGAGACAGACAGGGTAGAGAGAGGAGACAGACAGGGTAGAGAGAGGAGACAGACAGACAGGGTAGAGAGAGGAGACAGACAGGGTAGAGAGAGGAGACAGACAGACAGGGTAGAGAGAGGAGACAGACAGGCAGGGTAGAGAGAGGAGACAGACAGACAGGGTAGAGAGAGAGAGACAGACAGGGTAGAGAGAGAGAGACAGACAGGGTAGAGAGAGGAGACAGACAGGGTAGAGAGAGGAGACAGACAGGGTAGAGAGAGGAGACAGACAGACAGGGTAGAGAGAGGAGACAGACAGGGTAGAGAGGGAGACAGACAGGGTAGAGAGAGGAGACAGACAGGGTAGAGAGAGGAGACAGACAGACAGGGTAGAGAGAGGAGACAGACAGGGTAGAGAGAGGAGACAGACAGGGTAGAGAGAGGAGACAGACAGGGTAGAGAGAGGAGACAGACAGGGTAGAGAGAGGAGACAGACAGGGTAGAGAGAGGAGACAGACAGGGTAGAGAGAGGAGACAGACAGGGTAGAGAGAGGAGACAGACAGGGTAGAGAGAGGAGACAGACAGGGTAGAGAGAGGAGACAGACAGGGTAGAGAGAGGGAGACAGACAGGGTAGAGAGAGGAGACAGACAGACAGGGTAAAGAGAGGAGACAGACAGACAGGGTAGAGAGAGGAGACAGACAGGGTAGAGAGAGGAGACAGACAGACAGGGTAGAGAGAGGAGACAGACAGACAGGGTAGAGAGAGGAGACAGACAGGGTAGAGAGAGGAGACAGACAGGGTAGAGAGAGGAGACAGACAGGGTAGAGAGAGGAGACAGACAGGGTAGAGAGAGGAGACAGACAGGGTAGAGAGAGGAGACAGACAGACATGGTAGAGAGAGGAGACAGACAGACAGGGTAGAGAGAGGAGACAGACAGGGTAGAGAGAGGAGACAGACAGACAGGGTAGAGAGAGGAGACAGACAGGGTAGAGAGAGGAGACAGACAGGGTAGAGAGAGGAGACAGACAGGGTAGAGAGAGGAGACAGACAGGGTAGAGAGAGGAGACAGACAGACAGGTAGAGAGAGGGAGACAGACAGGGTAGAGAGAGGAGACAGACAGACAGGGTAGAGAGGGTAGGAGACAGACAGGGTAGAGAGAGGAGACAGACAGACAGGGTAGAGAGAGGAGACAGACAGACAGGGTAGAGAGAGGAGACAGACAGGGTAGAGAGAGAGACAGACAGACAGGGTAGAGAGAGGAGACAGACAGGGGGTAGAGAGAGAGAGACAGACAGACAGGGTAGAGAGAGGAGACAGACAGGCAGGGTAGAGAGAGGAGACAGACAGACAGGGTAGAGAGAGGAGACAGACAGGGTAGAGAGAGGGAGACAGACAGGGTAGAGAGAGGAGACAGACAGACAGGGGGAGAGAGGAGACAGACAGGGTAGAGAGAGGAGACAGACAGGGTAGAGAGAGGAGACAGACAGACAGGGTAGAGAGAGGAGACAGACAGGGTAGAGAGAGGGAGACAGACAGGGTAGAGAGAGGAGACAGACAGACAGGGTAGAGAGAGGAGACAGACAGGGTAGAGAGAGGAGACAGACAGGGTAGAGAGAGGAGACAGACAGGGTAGAGAGAGGAGACAGACAGGGTAGAGAGAGGAGACAGACAGGGTAGAGAGAGGAGACAGACAGGGTAGAGAGAGGAGACAGACAGGGTAGAGAGAGGAGACAGACAGGGTAGAGAGAGACAGACAGGGTAGAGAGAGAGACAGACAGACAGGGTAAAGAGAGGAGACAGACAGACAGGGTAGAGAGAGGAGACAGACAGGGTAGAGAGAGACAGACAGACAGGGTAGAGAGAGGAGACAGACAGACAGGGTAGAGAGAGGAGACAGACAGGGTAGAGAGAGGAGACAGACAGGGTAGAGAGAGGAGACAGACAGGGTAGAGAGAGGAGACAGACAGGGTAGAGAGAGGAGACAGACAGGGTAGAGAGAGGAGACAGACAGACAGGGTAAAGAGAGGAGACAGACAGACAGGGTAGAGAGAGGAGACAGACAGGGTAGAGAGGAGACAGACAGACAGGGTAGAGAGAGGAGACAGACAGGGTAGAGAGAGGAGACAGACAGGGTAGAGAGAGGAGACAGACAGGGTAGAGAGAGAGACATACAGGGTAGAGAGAGGAGACAGACAGGGTAGAGAGAGGAGACAGACAGACAGGGTAGAGAGAGGAGACAGACAGGGTAGAGAGAGGAGACAGACAGTGTAGAGAGGGAGAGACAGTGTAGAGAGAGGAGACAGACAGGGTAGAGAGAGGAGACAGACAGACAGGGTAGAGAGAGGAGACAGACAGGGTAGAGAGAGGAGACAGACAGGGTAGAGAGAGGAGACAGACAGGGTAGAGAGAGGAGACAGACAGGGTAGAGAGAGGAGACAGACAGGGTAGAGAGAGGAGACAGACAGGGTAGAGAGGAGACAGACAGACAGGGTAGAGAGAGGAGACAGACAGACAGACAGACAGGGTAGAGAGAGGAGACAGACAGACAGGTAGAGAGAGGAGACAGACAGACAGGGTAGAGAGAGGAGACAGACAGACAGGGTAGAGAGAGGAGACAGACAGACAGGGTAGAGAGAGGAGACAGACAGGGTAGAGAGAGGAGACAGACAGACAGGGTAGAGAGAGGAGACAGACAGGGTAGAGAGAGGAGACAGACAGGGTAGAGAGAGGAGACAGACAGGTAGAGAGAGGAGACAGACAGGGTAGAGAGAGGAGACAGACAGGGTAGAGAGAGGAGACAGACAGGGTAGAGAGAGGAGACAGACAGACAGGGTAGAGAGAGGAGACAGACAGGGTAGAGAGAGGAGACAGACAGTGTAGAGAGAGGAGACAGACAGGGTAGAGAGAGGAGACAGACAGGGTAGAGAGAGGAGACAGACAGTGTAGAGAGAGGAGACAGACAGGGTAGAGAGAGGAGACAGACAGGGTAGAGAGAGGAGACAGACAGGGTAGAGAGAGGAGACAGACAGGGTAGAGAGAGGGAGACAGACAGGGTAGAGAGAGGAGACAGACAGGGTAGAGAGAGAGACAGACAGACAGGGTAGAGAGAGGAGACAGACAGACAGGGTAGAGAGAGGAGACAGACAGACAGGGTAGAGAGAGGAGACAGACAGACAGGGTAGAGAGAGGAGACAGACAGGGTAGAGAGAGGAGACAGACAGGGTAGAGAGAGGAGACAGACAGGGTAGAGAGAGGAGACAGACAGACAGGGTAGAGAGAGGAGACAGACAGACAGGGTAGAGAGAGGAGACAGACAGACAGGGTAGAGAGAGAGACAGACAGACAGGGTAGAGAGAGGAGACAGACAGGGTAGAGAGAGGAGACAGACAGGGTAGAGAGAGGAGACAGACAGGGTAGAGAGAGGAGACAGACAGGGTAGAGAGAGGAGACAGACAGACAGGGTAGAGAGAGGAGACAGACAGGGTAGAGAGAGGAGACAGACAGGGTAGAGAGAGGAGACAGACAGGGTAGAGAGAGGAGACAGACAGGGTAGAGAGAGGAGACAGACAGTCTAGAGAGAGGAGACAGACAGACAGACAGGTAGAGAGAGGAGACAGACAGACAGGGTAGAGAGAGAGACAGACAGACAGGGTAGAGAGAGGAGACAGACAGACAGGGTAGAGAGAGGAGACAGACAGACAGGGTAGAGAGAGGAGACAGACAGACAGGGTAGAGAGAGGAGACAGACAGGGTAGAGAGAGGAGACAGACAGGGTAGAGAGAGGAGACAGACAGGGTAGAGAGAGGAGACAGACAGGGTAGAGAGAGGAGACAGACAGACAGGGTAGAGAGAGGAGACAGACAGGGTAGAGAGAGGAGACAGACAGACAGGGTAGAGAGAGGAGACAGACAGGGTAGAGAGAGGAGACAGACAGGGTAGAGAGGAGACAGACAGACAGGGTAGAGAGAGGAGACAGACAGGGTAGAGAGAGGAGACAGACAGACAGGGTAGAGAGAGGAGACAGACAGGCAGGGTAGAGAGAGGAGACAGACAGACAGGGTAGAGAGAGGAGACAGACAGGGTAGAGAGAGGAGACAGACAGGGTAGAGAGAGGAGACAGACAGGGTAGAGAGAGGAGACAGACAGGGTAGAGAGAGGAGACAGACAGACAGGGTAGAGAGAGGAGACAGACAGGGTAGAGAGAGGAGACAGACAGGGTAGAGAGAGAGACAGACAGACAGGGTAGAGAGAGAGAGACAGACAGGGTAGAGAGAGGAGACAGACAGGGGTAGAGAGAGGAGACAGACAGGGTAGAGAGAGGAGACAGACAGACAGGGTAGAGAGAGGAGACAGACAGGGTAGAGAGAGGAGACAGACAGGGTAGAGAGAGGAGACAGACAGGGTAGAGAGAGGAGACAGACAGGGTAGAGAGAGGAGACAGACAGACAGGGTAGAGAGAGGAGACAGACAGACAGGGTAGAGAGAGGAGACAGACAGGGTAGAGAGAGGAGACAGACAGGGTAGAGAGAGGAGACAGACAGGGTAGAGAGAGGAGACAGACAGTCTAGAGAGAGGAGACAGACAGGGTAGAGAGAGGAGACAGACAGACAGGGTAGAGAGAGGAGACAGACAGACAGGGTAGAGAGAGGAGACAGACAGACAGGGTAGAGAGAGGAGACAGACAGACAGGGTAGAGAGAGGAGACAGACAGACAGGGTAGAGAGAGGAGACAGACAGGGTAGAGAGAGGAGACAGACAGGGTAGAGAGAGGAGACAGACAGGGTAGAGAGAGGAGACAGACAGGGTAGAGAGAGGAGACAGACAGACAGGGTAGAGAGAGGAGACAGACAGGGTAGAGAGAGGAGACAGACAGACAGGGTAGAGAGAGGAGACAGACAGGGTAGAGAGAGGAGACAGACAGGGTAGAGAGAGGAGACAGACAGACAGGGTAGAGAGAGGAGACAGACAGGGTAGAGAGAGGAGACAGACAGACAGGGTAGAGAGAGGAGACAGACAGGCAGGGTAGAGAGAGGAGACAGACAGACAGGGTAGAGAGAGGAGACAGACAGGGTAGAGAGAGGAGACAGACAGGGTAGAGAGAGGAGACAGACAGGGTAGAGAGAGGAGACAGACAGGGTAGAGAGAGGAGACAGACAGACAGGGTAGAGAGAGGAGACAGACAGGGTAGAGAGAGGAGACAGACAGGGTAGAGAGAGGAGACAGACAGACAGGGTAGAGAGAGGAGACAGACAGGGTAGAGAGAGGAGACAGACAGGGTAGAGAGAGGAGACAGACAGGGTAGAGAGAGGAGACAGACAGGGTAGAGAGAGGAGACAGACAGGGTAGAGAGAGGAGACAGACAGGGTAGAGAGAGGAGACAGACAGACAGGGTAGAGAGAGGAGACAGACAGGGTAGAGAGAGGAGACAGACAGGGTAGAGAGAGGAGACAGACAGGGTAGAGAGAGGAGACAGACAGGGTAGAGAGAGGAGACAGACAGGGTAGAGAGAGGAGACAGACAGGGTAGAGAGAGGAGACAGACAGGGTAGAGAGAGGAGACAGACAGACAGGGTAAAGAGAGGAGACAGACAGACAGGGTAGAGAGAGAGACAGACAGACAGGGTAGAGAGAGGAGACAGACAGACAGGGTAGAGAGAGGAGACAGACAGGGTAGAGAGAGGAGACAGACAGGGTAGAGAGAGGAGACAGACAGGGTAGAGAGAGGAGACATACAGGGTAGAGAGAGGAGACAGACAGGGTAGAGAGAGGAGACAGACAGGGTAGAGAGAGGAGACAGACAGGGTAGAGAGAGGAGACATACAGGGTAGAGAGAGGAGACAGACAGGGTAGAGAGAGGAGACAGACAGGGTAGAGAGAGGAGACAGACAGGGTAGAGAGAGGAGACAGACAGGGTAGAGAGAGGAGACAGACAGGGTAGAGAGAGGAGACAGACAGGGTAGAGAGAGGAGACAGACAGGGTAGAGAGAGGAGACAGACAGGGTAGAGAGAGGAGACAGACAGGGTAGAGAGAGGAGACAGACAGACAGGGTAGAGAGAGGAGACAGACAGGGTAGAGAGAGGAGACAGACAGGGTAGAGAGAGGAGACAGACAGACAGGGTAGAGAGAGGAGACAGACAGGGTAGAGAGAGGAGACAGACAGGGTAGAGAGAGGAGACAGACAGACAGGGTAGAGAGAGGAGACAGACAGGGTAGAGAGAGGAGACAGACAGGGTAGAGAGAGGAGACAGACAGGGTAGAGAGAGGAGACAGACAGGGTAGAGAGAGGAGACAGACAGGGTAGAGAGAGGAGACAGACAGGGTAGAGAGAGGAGACAGACAGGGTAGAGAGAGGAGACAGACAGGGTAGAGAGAGGAGACAGACAGGGTAGAGAGAGGAGACAGACAGACAGGGTAAAGAGAGGAGACAGACAGACAGGGTAGAGAGAGGAGACAGACAGGGTAGAGAGAGGAGACAGACAGACAGGGTAGAGAGAGGAGACAGACAGACAGGGTAGAGAGAGGAGACAGACAGGGTAGAGAGAGGAGACAGACAGGGTAGAGAGAGGAGACAGACAGGGTAGAGAGAGGAGACAGACAGGGTAGAGAGAGGAGACAGACAGGGTAGAGAGAGGAGACAGACAGACAGGGTAAAGAGAGGAGACAGACAGACAGGGTAGAGAGAGGAGACAGACAGGGTAGAGAGAGGAGACAGACAGACAGGGTAGAGAGAGGAGACAGACAGGGTAGAGAGAGGAGACAGACAGGGTAGAGAGAGGAGACAGACAGGGTAGAGAGAGGAGACAGACAGGGTAGAGAGAGGAGACAGACAGACAGGGTAGAGAGAGGAGACAGACAGTGTAGAGAGAGGAGACAGACAGTGTAGAGAGGGGAGACAGTGTAGAGAGATGAGACAGACAGGGTAGAGAGAGGAGACAGACAGACAGGGTAGAGAGAGGAGACAGACAGGGTAGAGAGAGGAGACAGACAGACAGGGTAGAGAGAGGAGACAGACAGGGTAGAGAGAGGGAGACAGACAGTGTAGAGAGAGGAGACAGACAGGGTAGAGAGAGGAGACAGACAGGGTAGAGAGAGGAGACAGACAGGGTAGAGAGGAGACAGACAGACAGGGTAGAGAGAGGAGACAGACAGACAGACAGACAGGGTAGAGAGAGACAGACAGACAGGGTAGACAGACAGACAGGGTAGAGAGAGGAGACAGACAGACAGGGTAGAGAGAGGAGACAGACAGACAGGGTAGAGAGAGGAGACAGACAGACAGGGTAGAGAGAGGAGACAGACAGGGTAGAGAGAGGAGACAGACAGACAGGGTAGAGAGAGGAGACAGACAGTGTAGAGAGAGGAGACAGACAGTGTAGAGAGGGGAGACAGTGTAGAGAGATGAGACAGACAGGGTAGAGAGAGGAGACAGACAGGGTAGAGAGAGGAGACAGACAGGGTAGAGAGAGGAGACAGACAGACAGGGTAGAGAGAGGAGACAGACAGGGTAGAGAGAGGAGACAGACAGTGTAGAGAGAGGAGACAGACAGGGTAGAGAGAGGAGACAGACAGGGTAGAGAGAGGAGACAGACAGTGTAGAGAGAGGAGACAGACAGGGTAGAGAGAGGAGACAGACAGGGTAGAGAGAGGAGACAGACAGGGTAGAGAGAGGAGACAGACAGGGTAGAGAGAGGAGACAGACAGACAGGGTAGAGAGAGGAGACAGACAGGGTAGAGAGAGGAGACAGACAGACAGGGTAGAGAGAGGAGACAGACAGGGTAGAGAGAGGAGACAGACAGGGTAGAGAGAGGAGACAGACAGGGTACAGGGTAGAGAGAGGAGACAGACAGGGTAGAGAGAGGAGACAGACAGACAGGGTAGAGAGAGGAGACAGACAGGCAGGGTAGAGAGAGGAGACAGACAGACAGGGTAGAGAGAGGAGACAGACAGGGTAGAGAGAGGAGACAGACAGGGTAGAGAGAGGAGACAGACAGGGTAGAGAGAGGAGACAGACAGGGTAGAGAGAGGAGACAGACAGACAGGGTAGAGAGAGGACAGACAGACAGACAGGGTAGAGAGAGGAGACAGACAGGGTAGAGAGAGGAGACAGACAGAGAGAGAGGAGAGAGGAGACAGACAGGGCAGAGAGAGAGGAGACAGACAGGGTAGAGAGAGGAGACAGACAGACAGGGTAGAGAGAGGAGACAGACAGGGTAGAGAGAGGAGACAGACAGGGTAGAGAGAGGAGACAGACAGAGAGAGAGGAGACAGACAGGGTAGAGAGAGGAGACAGACAGACAGGGTAGAGAGAGGAGACAGACAGACAGGTAGAGAGAGGAGACAGACAGGGTAGAGAGAGAGACAGACAGACAGACAGGGTAGAGAGAGGAGACAGACAGGGTAGAGAGAGGAGACAGACAGACAGGGTAGAGAGAGGAGACAGACAGGGGGTAGAGAGAGGAGACAGACAGACAGGGTAGAGAGAGGAGACAGACAGGGTAGAGAGAGGAGACAGACAGGGTAGAGAGAGGAGACAGACAGGGTAGAGAGAGGAGACAGACAGGGTAGAGAGAGGAGACAGACAGACAGGGTAGAGAGAGGAGACAGACAGGGTAGAGAGAGGAGACAGACAGGGTAGAGAGAGGAGACAGACAGACAGGGTAGAGAGAGGAGACAGACAGGGTAGAGAGAGGAGACAGACAGGGTAGAGAGAGGAGACAGACAGACAGGGTAGAGAGAGGACAGACAGACAGGGTAGAGAGAGGAGACAGACAGGGTAGAGAGAGGAGACAGACAGGGTAGAGAGAGGAGACAGACAGGGTAGAGAGAGGAGACAGACAGGGTAGAGAGAGGAGACAGACAGGGTAGAGAGAGGAGACAGACAGGGTAGAGAGAGGAGACAGACAGGGTAGAGAGAGGAGACAGACAGACAGGGTAAAGAGAGGAGACAGACAGACAGGGTAGAGAGAGGAGACAGACAGGGTAGAGAGAGGAGACAGACAGACAGGGTAGAGAGAGGAGACAGACAGACAGGGTAGAGAGAGGAGACAGACAGGGTAGAGAGAGGAGACAGACAGGGTAGAGAGAGGAGACAGACAGGGTAGAGAGAGGAGACAGACAGGGTAGAGAGAGGAGACAGACAGGGTAGAGAGAGGAGACAGACAGACAGGGTAAAGAGAGGAGACAGACAGACAGGGTAGAGAGAGGAGACAGACAGGGTAGAGAGAGGAGACAGACAGACAGGGTAGAGAGAGGAGACAGACAGGGTAGAGAGAGGAGACAGACAGGGTAGAGAGAGGAGACAGACAGGGTAGAGAGAGGAGACATACAGGGTAGAGAGAGGAGACAGACAGACAGGGTAGAGAGAGGAGACAGACAGGGTAGAGAGAGGAGACAGACAGGGTAGAGAGAGGAGACATACAGGGTAGAGAGAGGAGACAGACAGGGTAGAGAGAGGAGACAGACAGGGTAGAGAGAGGAGACAGACAGGGTAGAGAGAGGAGACAGACAGGGTAGAGAGAGGAGACAGACAGGGTAGAGAGAGGAGACAGACAGGGTAGAGAGAGGAGACAGACAGGGTAGAGAGAGGAGACAGACAGACAGGGTAGAGAGAGGAGACAGACAGGGTAGAGAGAGGAGACAGACAGGGTAGAGAGAGGAGACAGACAGGGTAGAGAGAGGAGACATACAGGGTAGAGAGAGGAGACAGACAGGGTAGAGAGAGGAGACAGACAGGGTAGAGAGAGGAGACATACAGGGTAGAGAGAGGAGACAGACAGGGTAGAGAGAGGAGACAGACAGGGTAGAGAGAGGAGACAGACAGGGTAGAGAGAGGAGACAGACAGGGTAGAGAGAGGAGACAGACAGGGTAGAGAGAGGAGACAGACAGGGTAGAGAGAGGAGACAGACAGGGTAGAGAGAGGAGACAGACAGGGTAGAGAGAGGAGACAGACAGGGTAGAGAGAGGAGACAGACAGGGTAGAGAGAGGAGACAGACAGGGTAGAGAGAGGAGAGGCAGAGCGACCGTCAGACCAGCAGCCATCTGCTCATCTCCTGTTAATGAACAAAGCAAACAGCAGGAGTCAAGACCAGCTCCGCTCCAAACCCGGCTTCTTTTTATTGACAGAAACACACACACTTTAATTGTATTAGGCTTGATTAAAAACAGGGGCAAGGACACCTTTCAGACCTTACTGCTCTCCTCTTCAGTCAAATAATGGTAATGGAGTCACTCGTTGTTGATCTGACTACAGGCCCAGGGTTGAAGTAACTGCTGTCAGACCTTACTGCTCTCTTCTTCAGTCAACTAATGGTAATGGAGTTGCTAGGCTGTGTTCCTGAGGAAGAGTCACTCGTTGTTGATCTGACTACAGGCCCAGGGTTGAAGTAACTGCTGTAACGTTCACTGAGCCAATGGAAAAAGACTTCTAGGAAGTCCACTGTTTACTGAGTAACTGATGCTGAAGGGCACAATGTTTAAAGGGGAAATCAGCAGTTGCTTCATCCATTTTTGGACTTAATTTGTATAAATGAATGATATGGACCCATTGATTCTTGAATAATATAAAGTATAAATGCCTCATGAACTCAGTTCAACTGTCGTACCCCTTCAGAACCCAAAATATAAGCTTGTTTTACTACAGTGTTTATAAACAAAGTACATGGAAACAAACACGATATGAAACATGGTTCAAATGAATATGTTGATTATCATGGATGGTCAGTCCTTGCATCAATAGCTCTAACTATAAACTGTAGATCGGTGAAACTCCTCCAGCCCCATCCCTCAGCCTTTTACCGGAACAGGGGTGGGGGGCGAAACAGGGGGGGGACAGGGACAGACTACGGCTGATTGCCGCTTTCAGTGCTACAAGCAGACGATTGAGCTATTTGGAAATGTGATGATAACAAAGACAGGTCTGATTTCCATCATTAACTGTAGGCCTACAATATATTTGTAATGTAATCATCATTGATTGTAATATGGTTAGTCTCAGCAGCCACAGCTGGCTGTATCCAAACATCCCCATTGGTCATCAACTATTATTGTAGCCTACAACATGATGATGATAAACTCTCATATTTACAGCCTCAAGATGATGATGATGCTGTTCATCTCGCGCCGTATTCGATACGTTGGGTCCCGTGCGCAGCACATATCAAATACCAAACAGATGGCTGGTAGACAAACAAGCTAATTTATCTCCGAGCCAGCGGCGGGGAACAAATGGAAGTCTTTTCTCACCTACCGAAGCTAAATGTTGATTCTTCTTCTCTTCTTCATTCCTCCACATTTAGCAGCTGGCTGCCTGCGCGTTTCACATCAACTCAAATGAAAGACAATCTTGTTTTCATTAATTTCCAACACAGTGAGTCTCTTGTTATGGAGATTAAAACGAGTCTGTGATGCCCATCATTTGTCTTGATGATAGACTGGGGGCCCCAACCCAGAGATGCCAATACACTACATACGGTTTGCCTGGGTAGATATATCTATTAAATGCCTGACTGTATTTGATAGACCACATGTGTCTTACTGCTCCCACAACACAGGAAACAAATGTTCAGCCACTGTGCAGGGCACCTTGGAAGGGCCCTGCTGAAGGGAACAACTACCTGCAACCAGTAGCCTTGTTAACAGTTCATCTTGCAACCCTTAAAAAACATTTACATTACATTACATTACATTTAAGTCATTTAGCAGACGCTCTTATCCAGAGCGACTTAAAATTGGTGCATTCACCCAATATTAAGGTAGTAGGGGGTTACTGCCCCCTCCCAACACATTCCCTAGTCTGTCACTGCTCTTATTCAACAACAACACCCACCCAACATTAAGGTAGTAGGGGTTACTGCCCCCTCCCAACACATTCCCTAGTCTGTCACTGCTCTTATTCAACAACAACACCCACCCAATATTAAGGTAGTAGGGGTTACTGCCCCCTCCCAACACATTCCCTAGTCTGTCACTGCTCTTATTCAACAACAACACCCACCCAATATTAAGGTAGTAGGGGTTACTGCCCCCTCCCAACACATTCCCTAGTCTGTCACTGCTCTTATTCAACAACAACACCCACCCAATATTAAGGTAGTAGGGGGTTACTGCCCCCTCCCAACACATTCCCTAGTCTGTCACTGCTCTTATTCAACAACAACACCCACCCAATATTAAGGTAGTAGGGGGTTACTGCCCCCTCCCAACACATTCCCTAGTCTGTCACTGCTCTTATTCAACAACAACACCCACCCAATATTAAGGTAGTAGGGGTTACTGCCCCTCCCAACACATTCCCTAGTCTGTCACTGCTCTTATTCAACAACAACACCCACCCAATATTAAGGTAGTAGGGGGTTACTGCCCCCTCCCAACACATTCCCTAGTCTGTCACTGCTCTTATTCAACAACAACACCCACCCAATATTAAGGTAGTAGGGGGTTACTGCCCCTCCCAACACATTCCCTAGTCTGTCACTGCTCTTATTCAACAACAACACCCACCCAATATTAAGGTAGTAGGGGGTTACTGCCCCTCCCAACACATTCCCTAGTCTGTCACTGCTCTTATTCAACTACAACACCCACCCAATATTAAGGTAGTAGGGGGTTACTGCCCCCTCCCAACACATTCCCTAGTCTGTCACTGCTCTTATTCAACAACAACACCCACCCAATATTAAGGTAGTAGGGGTTACTGCCCCCTCCCAACACATTCCCTAGTCTGTCACTGCTCTTATTCAACTACAACACCCACCCAATATTAAGGTAGTAGGGGTTACTGCCCCCTCCCAACACATTCCCTAGTCTGTCACTGCTCTTATTCAACAACAACACCCACCCAATATTAAGGTAGTAGGGGGTTACTGCCCCTCCCAACACATTCCCTAGTCTGTCACTGCTCTTACGCAACAACAAAAATGTCCTCATCACAACTTTTGGAGATATTTCAACAAAACGATTTTGTGATAAATTGATTAAATTATTTGAAATGTTGAAAAAGTTGTAGATATATACAATATAGTTAGATCTATAATTGTTCTTTAAATATACAAGTAGGAGAGCCTTAAGATAAATAATCAAGAGAGAAACATGCAGATTATTTTTGAGTAAAGTAGTAATATGTTGGATGAGTGCAGCAGTTTTTAAATTGGCATCTCTCCCCTGTTTTCAGTAACAGGTGGGGACTGGATTAGGTCTGAGCAGTGGAACTCATGAGTTGTGCTCCAATTTGACTGGGGATAGATTTATTTGTGACCTACACTACCAGTCAACAGTTTGGACACACCAACTAATTCAAGGGTTTTCTTTATTTTGACTATTTCCTACATTGTAGAATAATAGTGAAGAAATCAAAACTATGAAATAACACATATAGAATCTATGTAGTAAACAAAAAAAGTGTTAAACAAATCAAAATATATTTTATATTTGAGATTCTTCAAAGTAGCCACCCTTTGCCTTGTTATTCTACAATGCAGAAAATAGTCCGAATAAAGAAAAAACCATTGAATGAGTCCGAGTTACACACGTTTGACAGGTGCTGTATGTACAAATGCAATAGCAGAACATAAGAAAGCTGCCACATCAATGTTACACTGAATTCATTAGTTCAGTTATGAAATGTTATACCCTATTGTCATTCTATATTATTAGTTATATTCATTCCACTTAAGATTTTTTTTAATGAATTAAAAACAACTATTGAAAACCTTTTGATCCTGAATGAAATTTTAAAGACTGCTGGGATTTAACACCTGGCATTATTCAAATCATATTTAGTGCAATTGTACATCATGGATTGTATTGAAAAGGAACAAAGAGCAAAGAAAATGAATGTGCAGGTGAGTTAAAAAGGACTTTACATCAAATCTCTTCATAGTGCGGATATTAATGATGACACCATCCCCCCACATATTTTATTCAAATAATTCAAATAAAAACAACTAGACTTAGCTTTTCAGTATTACTTACTAAAGAATGTCTAAATTAAACTGATTACATGGATTTTAACACACTTGTGAAACCCTATGAAACCCTAATGGCACAATCTGCTACCGGGGTAACTGGCACAATCTGCTACCGGGGTAACTGGCACAATCTGCTACCGGGGTAACTGGCACAATCTGCTACCGGGGTAACTGGCACAATCTGCTACCGGGGTAACTGGCACAATCTGCTACCGGGGTAACTGGCACAATCTGCTACCGGGGTAACTGGCACAATCTGCTACAATCTGCTACCGGGATAATTGGCACAATCTGCTACCGGGGTAACTGGCACAATCTGCTACCGGGGTAACTGGCACAATCTGCTACCGGGGTAACTGGCACAATCTGCTACCGCGGTAATTGGCACAATCTGCTACCGGGGTAACTGGCACAATCTGCTACCGGGGTAACTGGCACAATCTGCTACCGGGTTAACTGGCACTGCAGGCACTTTAAAACACCCCTTTCCTAAAAACATTTCATAAAATAACTAAACTAAAAAAGTGAATAGCCATTTATTTCCCTCTATAGTTTATTTGCCAAAGCAATGACCTTCATCCACATACAATTTTTTCTCCAAATGTAGCTTTTTTGTGTCAGCAATTAGACATTGTTCTTAGGGGGGCTAGTTACCCACTAGTTCCCTACCTTCTTCCTTCTTATTACTTGTGCAGAGACATTTTCCTGAGATCTCCAATTGAAAGATATTTAACTAGGCAAGTCAAGAGCAAATTCTTATTTACAATGACGGCCTTCCCCCGGCCAAACCCTAATGACACTGGGCCAATTGTGGATGCTGCCCTATGGGTCTCCCAATCACAGCCAGTTGTGATACAGCCTGGAATCGAACCAGGGTCTGTAGTGACACCTCTTGCACTGAGATGCAGTGCATTAGACCACTACGTCACTCAGGAGTCCAGTCCTTTTCAGAGAATTCCTCAACAGAAGAACATTGCAGAGGACTTGGAGGATTTAGTATCTACACTTATTTATGACTCTTTTTAATTTAACTAAGTAAACTTTTCTACTGGTAAACTGTACCTCCTCATGCCTTTTGCACACAATGTATATAGACTCCCCCCCTTTTTTCCTACTGTGTTATTGACTTGTTAATTGTTTACTCCATGTGTAACTCTGTGTTGTCTGTTCACACTGCTATGCTTTATCTTGGCCAGGTTGCAGTTGCAAATGAGAACTTGTTCTCAACTAGCCTACCTGGTTAAATAAAGGTGAAATAAAAAAAATATTTAAAAAAGTATAGTACTTCTGAACTATCATGATCTAATGAGTAAGTAAAGAGACACTGCCACCTGGTGGATATAAAATGCAACTACTTTTAATATTGAGTTCCATCCATCATTGCCAATCCTGGACACTTCAGAGATAGAGAAAAATAACTTTGACATGCCAGACATTGAAGGAAAAAAAACAGACATTAAATTCATATAAAACTACACACAATTCGCAATAAATAAGACTTTTTTTTTTACACATCCAAAAAGCCATGAAGGAATTGAAAACAACCCATCATTGTAGCACTGTGTGATGATGGGGAGTGCCAATCATTAGGCTTCCTTCAGTCAGAAGAAAGACGACTGAACTGACAACCTATATGATTGCGGGAGGGAGGGGTACTGAAACACTGGATATCAGGGCATTGCAGTCATTCATATTGTCAGATTGCACACCAAGCTGATGACAGGAACACAAGGAGAATTGGCCCCTGATGTTGCCAGACCAAATGTTAAACACACACCATATTTCTCCAAATGAAGCCAGGGATCAAATCCAGAGGCACGAGGAATAGGTCAGGGTAATGGACGCTCACTATTTGGCAATATTGTGAAACTTGACTGCGTGAAAAGACTTCCGCTCAGCAGAATTGTTTTGTTGGGCTCCGTCTCAGATCTTCAGTTGTCAGAGGCCTGGAACAGAAGGCAGACAAATATTGGCAGATTCTTTTTACACATTAAGTTTGTGACGACAGGTGCAACACAGTGGTGAGACAGAGATGGAGGTACCTAGATCCAGTCAGAAATAAATCTAGCCTATCAGATTGAAGCATAATGGACTCATTAAAACAGTGGCAGTTATGTGAAGGATAACCACAGCAATTGACCCTGTCCTGTACAGGGCAGAGTCTAATACAGGGCTCTCCAACCCTGTTCCTGGAGAGCTATGGTCCTGTACAGGGCAGAGTCTAATACAGGGCTCTCCAACCCTGTTCCTGGAGAGCTACCATCCTGTACAGGGCAGAGTCTAATACAGGGCTCTCCAACCCTGTTCCTGGAGAGCTACCATCCTGTACAGGGCAGAGTCTATTACAGGGCTCTCCAACCCTGTTCCTGGAGAGCTACGGTCCTGTACAGGGCAGAGTCCAGGGCTCTCCAACCCTGTTCCTGGATTCCTGTACAGGGCAGAGGGCTCTCCAACCCTTTCCTGGAGAGCTACGGTCCTGTACAGGGCAGAGTCTAATACAGGGCTCTCCAACCCTGTTCCTGGAGAGCTACCATCCTGTTTCTAATGACAGGGCTCTCCAAAACCCTGAGAGCACGGTCCTGTACAGGGCAGAGTCTAATACAGGGCTCTCCAACCCTGTTCCTGGAGAGCTACGGTCCTGTACAGGGCAGAGTCTAATACAGGGCTCTCCAACCCTGTTCCTGGAGAGCTACCATCCTGTACAGGGCAGAGTCTAATACAGGGCTCTCCAACCCTGTTCCTGGAGAGCTACGGTCCTGTACAGGGCAGAGTCTAATACAGGGCTCTCCAACCCTGTTCCTGGAGAGCTACCATCCTGTACAGGGCAGAGTCTTGGGGCTTTGTATGGTCCTGTACAGGGCAGAGTCTAATAACAGGGCTCTCCAACCCTGTCCTGGAAACCTGTACAGGGCAGAGTCTAATACCTTTTGCAACCCTGTTCCTGGAGAGCTACCCCCCTGTACAGGGCAGAGTCTAATACAGGGCTCTCCAACCCTGTTCCTGGAGAGCTACCATCCTGTACAGGGCAGAGTCTAATACAGGGCTCTCCAACCCTGTTCCTGGAGAGCTAGGTCCTGTACAGGGCAGAGTCTAATACAGGGCTCTCCAACCCTGTTCCTGGAGAGCTATGGTCCTGTACAGGGCAGAGTCTAATACAGGGCTCTCCAACCCTGTTCCTGGAGAGCTATGGTCCTGTACAGGGCAGAGTCTAATAAAGGACACTCCAACCCTGTTCCTGGATATGGTCCTGTAAGGGCAGAGTCTAATTTTCTCCAACCCTGTTCCTGGAGAGCTGATGGTCCTCCATCATTGCAAGTCTGGCTCTCCAACCCTGTTCCTGGAGAGCTAGAGAAAGAGTCTAACTTTGGCTCTCCAACCCTGTTCCTGGAGAGCTTCCTGTACAGGGCAGAGTCTAAATACAACCCTGTTCCTGGAGAGCTACCATCCTGTAAGGGCAGAGTCTAATACAGGGCTCTCCAACCCTGTTCCTGGAGAGCTACCATCCTGTAAAGAGTCTATTACAGGGCTCTCAACCCTGTTCCTGGAGAGCTACGGTCCTGTACAGGGCAGAGTCTAATACAGGGCTCTCCAACCCTGTTCCTGGAGAGCTACGGTCCTGTACAGGGCAGAGTCTTCAATTGTCAGGGCTCTCCAACCCTGTTCCTGGAGAGCTACAGGGCAGAGTCAGGGCTCTCCAACCCTGTTCCTGGAGAGCTACCATCCTGTACAGGGCAGTCTAATACAGGGCTCAACCCTGTTCCTGGAGAATCCTGTACAGGGCAGAGTCTAATCCTCTCCAACCCTGTTCCTGGAGAGCTACGGTCCTGTAGGGCAGAGTCTAATACAGGGCAGTTCCTGGAGAGCTACCATCCTGTACAGGGCAGAGTCTAATACAGGGCTGTTCCTGGAGAGCTACCGTCCTGTACAGGGCAGAGTCTAATACAGGGCTCTCCAACCCTGTTCCTGGAGAGCTACCATCCTGTACAGGGCAGAGTCTAATACAGGGCTCTCCAACCCTGTTCCTGGAGAGCTATGGTCCTGTACAGGGCAGAGTCTTTACAGGGCTCTCCAACCCTGTTCCTGGAGAGCTAGGTCCTGTACACAGAGTCTAAGACAGGGCTCTCCAACCCTGTTCCTGGAGAGCTAGGTCCTGTCAGGGCAGAGTAAATACAGGGCTCTCCAACCCTGTTCCTGGAGAGCTACCATCCTGTACAGGGCAGAGTCTAATACAGGGCTCTCCAACCCTGTTCCTGGAGAGCTATGGTCCTGTACAGGGCAGAGTCTAATACAGGGCTCTCCAACCCTGTTCCTGGAGAGCTATGGTCCTGTACAGGGCAGAGTCTAATACAGGGCTCTCCAACCCTGTTCCTGGAGAGCTATGGTCCTGTACAGGGCAGAGTCTAATACAGGGCTCTCCAACCCTGTTCCTGGAGAGCTATGGTCCTGTACAGGGCAGAGTCTAATACAGGGCTCTCCAACCCTGTTCCTGGAGAGCTATGGTCCTGTACAGGGCAGAGTCTAATACAAGGCTCTCCAACCCTGTTCCTGGAGAGCTATGGTCCTGTACAGGGCAGAGTCTAATACAGGGCTCTCCAACCCTGTTCCTGGAGAGCTACCATCCTGTACAGGGCAGAGTCTAATACAGGGCTCTCCAACCCTGTTCCTGGAGAGCTACCATCCTGTACAGGGCAGAGTCTAATACAGGGCTCTCCAACCCTGTTCCTGGAGAGCTACCGTCCTGTACAGGGCAGAGTCTAATACAGGGCTCTCCAACCCTGTTCCTGGAGAGCTACCGTCTTGTACAGAGCAGAGTCCATTTAGTCCTAGTCCTATTGAGTCTCTATAGCAGGGCCCACATGACAAACTTGGTACAGACAACATTTGGTTCTCAAAAGTGTGGACAACCTTGTCCTATTGTGTCTCTATTGACTCCATTCTGTAAGTACCTATCCCTGTCCCCTGAACATGGCCTTACTTTTAGTGAATCGGAGGCTTTACGTAGCTCCTTGATGACAGAAGACAGGGCCTCTGGGTTGATGCCCTGCTCACACAGCCTGACACAGATAGACAGAGACTCCATGTCCAGTCCTGTGTTCAATAGCCTAGAGATCTCCAGCAGCACTTGTGGGGAAAAGTAGGAGAGAAAATAAGAACATGAAATTGGCACCCTAGATACCCAGTGTCTGGCACATAACGAGCTGTATTGTTTAAACCATGTCGCCTTTCAAGGTAAGTGTCCTCGCTAATACTGTTGTGTGGTGGACTGTTGCCATGGGTACAGAACGAAATGTGATAAATAGCTAGCTAGCTAGCTAAAGTTACCTAGCTAACTACCTTACTGTCAAGCCAAACTTCAGGCATTGCAATCAATAGTGTGTCACATTGGTAAAAACACATATCTAGGTTCTACAACAGACATTATCATAACCTAGCAAGCTAACGTTTAGCTAACTCACCATCCATCGTTTCTCGGACAGCATTCATGTTGTTAGCATTAGCACTGCTAGCCATGATCCCAGTTCGTGTGGGACCTCCGAGATTAACTCAACAGCAACTTCAACAGTTCAAGCTGATTTACAAAAATACTTCTACTATCACAACCCCGTCATTTGGATAAATTAGAAATAGTACATTTGTTAATAAAGTCTACCATGAGTATATACTTTGCTAGTTAGCTTACTAACGACCACACAAGCGAAAGGAAGTGACGTCGATGTAAATTTGGAGCGTTCTGAAATCTTCAATCGGATTGGTTATCAGGCACTTCCTGTTAATTTCTATTGGTCAATGGGGGTTGTGGGAAAATTGAAATCAACGTTTGAAACAACTGATTCTGGAACCTTATTTTGGTTGTGCTGAAAACTTCTGCAGCTGCTGTAAGTATCAGGGCTCTAATATAAAATAACATATCGAATTAGATCTATCAAATGAACCTCTCAGAATAGTTGCCGAAGCCTTAGCTAGCCAGGCATTTAACGAAACGTTTGGGATAGCAAGTATGTACTAGATTGTGGGACCAACAGCCAGCTAGTTTAGCTAACGTTAGCTAGCTACTCTTTCACGTAAGTAAGGTTTGTTCTCTTGATAGTATTACAGTAATTGTTTGGCTTTCTCTAGTACTTAGATTAGCATACTATTTATACTGGATCAAAGCTGAATTCATGTTTGAATTCCTGCATCAATGGGTTCAGGTTTGTGGCCAGACTATGGGAGATCTTCCAGATGTCCAGATCACTCCTGAGACTCCAGGGAGGGCAGCTATCCGTAACCCCTTCGAGAGCCCCAACGACTACCATCGCCTGCAAGAATCCGTGGTCCCCAGCCCCTCTGTCTTCAAGTCCTCCAAGACCTCCGGAACCGTAAGTGTAAACCTACACTGAGTGTACAAAACATTGAGTTGCATTGCCTTTTGACATCAGAACAGCCTCGGTTCGTCGGGGGGCATGGACTACAAGGTGTAGAAAGCGTTCCACAGGGAAGCTGGCCCATGTTGACTTTACAATGCTTCCCACAGGTGTGTGTCAAGTTGGTTGGATGTCTTTTGTTTGGTGGACCATTCTTCATCCACACTGGAAACTGTTGACTGTGAAAAACCCAGCAGTGGTGCAGTTCTGGCCACCCTCAAACAGGTGCCCCTGGCACCTACTAGCAGACCCCGTTCAAATGCACTTAAATCTGTTGTCTTGCCCATTCACCCTCTGAATGGCATATGTACACAATCCATGTCTCAAGGCTTATAAATCCTTATTTGACCTGTCTCCTCCCCTTCATCTTCACTGATTGAAGTGGATTTAAAAAGAGACATCAATAAAAGATCATAGCTTTCACCTGGTCAGTCTGTCAATCTAATATTTTGTACACATTTATGGTCTGGTCTCATACATATCTTGTGTAGTTCACCCACTTCGATAGCCTGAAGGACAAGTCAGTTAACATGTTTGTCTCCTTCAGAAGTCCTGTCATTGTCCTCTTGTGAACGTAATCACCTGTTTTACAGAGCCACCTGGTGACGTTCCTTCAATCACTACCTGAATTGTTATTTTCAATGTTTTCTTGATCATTGTTTTCAGACACCAGCCAAGTTTAAATGGGACATAGATGAGATGTCTAGCCTGCTCCCTGTGGACATAGATGCTGAGGATATCCACCGCCAGTCCTTGTACCTCAGTCAGACCAGGTGAGGAACTAGTAACTAGTCCATGTACTGCAGTCAGACCAGGTGAGGAACTAGTAACTAGTCCTTGTACCTCAGTCAGACCAGGTGAGGAACTAGTAACCAGTCCATGTACTGCAGTCAGACCAGGTGAGGAACTAGTAACCAGTCCTGTACCTCAGTCAGACCAGGTGAGGAACTAGTAACCAGTCCATGTACTGCAGTCAGACCAGGTGAGGAACTAGTAACTAGTCCATGTACTGCAGTCAGACCAGGTGAGGAACTAGTAACCAGTCCTTGTACCTCAGTCAGACCAGGTGAGGAACTAGTAACCAGTCCTTGTACCTCAGTCAGACCAGGTGAGGAACTAGTAACCAGTCCTTGTACCTCAGTCAGACCAGGTGAGGAACTAGTAACCAGTCCATGTACTACAGTCAGACCAGGTGAGGAACTAGTAACCAGTCCATGTACTACAGTCAGACCAGGTGAGGAACTAGTAACCAGTCCATGTACTGCAGTCAGACCAGGTGAGGAACTAGTAACCAGTCCATGTACTGCAGTCAGACCAGGTGAGGAACTAGTAATCAGTCCATGTACTGCAGTCAGACCAGGTGAGGAACTAGTAACCAGTCCTTGTACCTCAGTCAGACCAGGTGAGGAACTAGTAACCAGTCCATGTACCTCAGTCAGACCAGGTGAGGAACTAGTAACCAGTCCTTGTACCTCAGTCAGACCAGGTGAGGAACTAGTAACCAGTCCATGTACTACAGTCAGACCAGGTGAGGAACTAGTAACCAGTCCATGTACTGCAGTCAGACCAGGTGAGGAACTAGTAACCAGTCCATGTACTGCAGTCAGACCAGGTGAGGAACTAGTAACCAGTCCATGTACTGCAGTCAGACCAGGTGAGGAACTAGTAACCAGTCCATGTACCAGTCAGACCAGGTGAGGAACTAATAACCAGTCCATGTACTGCAGTCAGACAAGGTGAGGAACTAGTAACCAGTCCTTGTCAGACCAGGTGAGGAACTAGTAACCAGTCCATGTACTGCAGTCAGACCAGGTGAGGAACTAGTAACCAGTCCTTGTACTGCAGTCAGACCAGGTGAGGAACTAGTAACCAGTCCATGTACTGCAGTCAGACCAGGTGAGGAACTAGTAACCAGTCCATGTACTGCAGTCAGACCAGGTGAGGAACTAGTAACCAGTCCATGTACTGCAGTCAGACCAGGTGAGGAACTAGTAACCAGTCCATGTACTGCAGTCAGACCAGGTGAGGAACTAGTAACCAGTCCTTGTACTGCAGTCAGACCAGGTGAGGAACTAGTAACCAGTCCATGTACTGCAGTCAGACCAGGTGAGGAACTAGTAACCAGTCCATGTACTGCAGTCAGACCAGGTGAGTAACTAGTAACCAGTCCTTGTACTGCAGTCAGACCAGGTGAGGAACTAGTAACCAGTCCATGTACTGCAGTCAGACCAGGTGAGGAACTAGTAACCAGTCCTTGTACTGCAGTCAGACCAGGTGAGGAACTAGTAACCAGTCCATGTACTGCAGTCAGACCAGGTGAGGAACTAGTAACCAGTCCTTGTACTGCAGTCAGACAGGTGAGGAACTACCATGTACTTTCAGACCAGGTGAGGAACTAGTAACCAGTCCATGTACTAGTCAGACCAGGTGAGGAACTAGTAACCAGTCCATGTACTACAGTCAGACCAGGTGAGGAACTAGTAACCAGTACATGTACTACAGTCAGACCAGGTGAGGAACTAGTAACCAGTCCTTGTACTGCAGTCAGACCAGGTGAGGAACTCTGACCAGGATAAGGTTAACAATGCACACGAGAAATGGGGAGCACTTTGAAATAGAACCGCTGCTGAGAGGTTGGGGGTATTGGTTTATTGGTCTGGTAACAGCTTTGTTTTTGTTTTTTGAAAACATCCAGGATGGATTCTGACATCGAGGAGAAACGTCAGAATGCCATCGAGCAGTTTTTCACTAAAGGTGCCATTGTGCCTTCACCATGGACAGAACCAACAAGCAAACAGAAATCAGCACAGGTGCACTTTGGGAAGAGTAAGTGAATCCAATGAGTTGGAGTTGAGTCGCTTTACACACATACACACACCTACACACCTACACACCTACACACCTACACACCTACACACACACACACACATTATAGTGTTTTATTTTCTATTTCCTGAGTAACTGTTATGTTCAGCCATTTCTATGGATGTTAAATGTGTAAGAGCTTCTATCTTCAGGTTCCATGTCCCCACTGATACTAGAAGAGCCACTACCAACTAAAAAGACCACAGTAGGCTGCCAGACAGTCCTGTCCTTACCTGTGGACTTCCACCTGGACAAAATATTAGGTAAACCTTTACATGTCCGTGAACACTCCATACACGTCATGTTTATCTCTGTGCAGATATTACCCAACTGCCAAGAACCCTTATCAGGTCTCAAATAACCTCTCTGTCTGTCTGTGTGTCTCTCTCTCGGCTGTCCCTCGCCCACCCCAGGAGAATACTACAGATTGAAGGAGGTGTCTCAGCAGGATCAGGTTCAGGAGACCCTGAGCTCCTCGTCTCTGAGACGGAAGTTGTTTTTGGACGGCCAAGGGAGTGGCTCTGAGTCCTCCAACCCCCCCAGCCCAGAAGGAGGAGGGGGAAGGAGAGCCCCTGGGGGAGGAGATAGAGATTTCCTCTCACCCATGAGCGCCTCTCCTCTGTCCTGCCCGTTGTCTGGCATGTCTGCCCTGACCCCTCCACTGTAAGTGTGCCACTATTCAATGTCAATGGTGTCTGCCCAGTGTGTACAATTAAGGGAATCTGTGTGAGGAAGAATCACAAAGGATTTCAAATAAAGACATAACCACTTGTTTTCTCTCTTGCTGTTTTAATGAGACGCTGTCTCTCTCTCTTTGTTTCAAAGGGTCTTTTCTCGTCCAGCCCTATCCAGGGTCGTTACCGAACCTACAGCCTGGGAAGTGTCACCAGCCCCCTGTGCCCTGAGCGGTCTTCTCCTGCTGGCTTCCAGTCCCCTGCCCTGTCCCCCATCGGGCCCCAGTTCACACAGACACCCGTAGCAGGTATACAAGTCTGTTAAAGGGGTGTTTTATGTCCTTATTGTGTCTCAAATGCTCTGTTATACCATAAACCTGATGCGGCTTTGGAGACGGTATCTATGGAAACTGATTGAATATGTCTGTGCAGATTTGCACAGTCATCTTTTACGGACCTCGACCTGTTGAGTCAAGTCATTAGGTGAAAAGGTATCCATGCTGTTGGTCATTTGAGTGATGCCGTGATTGTCTGTCTTGTCTAGGAGAGAGGAGGAAGCTGAGCTTCGTGACCCCTGAAGGTGTTCCCCTAGACATGGACATCAACTCCTGTACAGAGAGCCCCTACGTAGACGGCTGTTCCCCCATCCACTTCTGCTCCTCCCTCCAGCCCCCGGGCCGGACCCAGGTCAACCCTCAGCTCAGACCCAGAGCCCACTGCTGGGCCTCACCCCCAACCATCTCCCCCAACCCTTCCCTCCAGCCCCCGGGCCGGACCCAGGTCAACCCTCAGCTCAGACCCGGAGCCCACTGCTGGGCCTCACCCCCAACCATCTCCCCCAACCCTTCCCTCCTGGACCAGGGCAATATGTGTCCTACTTCACTACCACCCATGGAGATGGGCTCCTGTTCCCCCTCTCCGGAGCCGTGTTTACCCAGGACCAGTGGGGGTCTGCTGGGGATGGAGAGGCTGTGTGATGGGGGTTCGGGGATGGACCAGCCTCTGTTGGACTCAGTGAAGATGGAGGAGGAGGTGGAGGAGAACGGCGAGGTGGAAGTGGACCTCCCTGTGGAAGAGGAGGAGGAGGAAGGAGGTGTGACTCCTGTTGGTGTCCGGTTGACCAGCTCCCGTGTGGGGGCGAGCGTGATGGCCGCGGAGGCGTCTCATATGTTTGTGTCTCTGCTAGCTGAAGGAAGCAGCATCCCTTATGACAACAGCATGCAGGTCTGTATCCTGACGGCCGTCTACTGACTAAAACGCTCTAATCACAACAGAATAGACCTCTGACAAGCTGGACACCAGTTTTACATTTCAGTAAAGGCATTTTCATGTTTATACATTTTTTTGGAAGAGTTACACTGATATGTATGTTTCAATCACTGTGTTTTTGACATTTTTTGCACTAAAATGTTATTGGGTTGAATGTACACAGAAGGGTCACGTACTTTGAATTATTCTTGTATTTTTGACGACCATGTTAATGGGAGTGATTTGAACTGCCTGTTTGCTCTGTGTAGGTGGACAGTGGGTACAACACATACGCTGGCACCGCCAGCCTGATAGATGCCACGAGTTCAGACAGCCAGAGTAAGGAGTCGTTTGACGCAGCACACAACCCCGACGAGGTCTTCCCTCACAGCAGACACACTAAGACCAAGGTAACGGAACCCACAGCAGACACACTAAGACCGAGGTAACGGAACCCACAGCAGACACACTAAGACCGAGGTAACGGAACCCACAGCAGACACACTAAGACCGAGGTAACGGAACCCACAGCAGACACACTAAGACCGAGGTAACGGAACCCACAGCAGACACACTAAGACCGAGGTAACGGAACCCACAGCAGACACACTAAGACCGAGGTAACGGAACCCACAGCAGACACACTAAGACCGAGGTAACGGAACCCACAGCAGACACACTAAGACCGAGGTAACGGAACCCACAGCAGACACACTAAGACCGAGGTAACGGAACCCACAGCAGACACACTAAGACCGAGGTAACGGAACCCACAGCAGACACACTAAGACCGAGGTAACGGAACCCACAGCAGACACACTAAGACCGAGGTAACGGAACCCACAGCAGACACACTAAGACCGAGGTAACGGAACCCACAGCAGACACACTAAGACCGAGGTAACGGAACCCACAGCAGACACACTAAGACCGAGGTAACGGAACCCACAGCAGACACACTAAGACCGAGGTAACGGAACCCACAGCAGACACACTAAGACCGAGGTAACGGAACCCACAGCAGACACACTAAGACCGAGGTAACGAACCCACAGCAGACACACTAAGACCGAGGTAACGGAACCCACAGCAGACACACTAAGACCGAGGTAACGGAACCCACAGCAGACACACTAAGACCGAGGTAACGGAACCCACAGCAGACACACTAAGACCGAGGTAACGGAACCCACAGCAGACACACTAAGACCGAGGTAACGGAACCCACAGCAGACACACTAAGACCGAGGTAACGGAACCCACAGCAGACACACTAAGACCGAGGTAACGGAACCCACAGCAGACACACTAAGACCGAGAACGGAACCCAAGCAGACACACTAAACCGAGGTAGGAACCCACAGCAGACACTGGGGGTAGAAGCTGTTCAGCAGACACACTCTAACGGAACAGCAGACACACTAAGACCGGGTAGGAACCCACAGCTGTTCAGACCGAGGTCTGGCGGCACTAAGGGGTAGAACCCACAGCAGACACACTAAGACCGAGGTAACGGAACCCACAGCAGACTGGACCGGGTAACGGAACCCACAGCAGACACACTAAGACCGAGTCGGAACCCACAGGCCTAAGGGGTAGAACCCACAGCAGACACACTAAGCAGTCTGGCGCAGACACTGGGGGTAACGGAACCCACAGCAGACACACTAAGACCGAGGTAACTGGAACCCACAGCAGACACACTAAGACCGAGGTAAAGCTGGCAGACTGGGGGTAGAAGCTGTTCAGCAGGTCTGGAACCCACAGCAGACACTGGGGGGTAACGGAACCCACAGCAGTCCCACAGGACCTGGGGTAGAACCCACAGCAGTTCAAGCCGAGTCTGGAACCCACAGCAGACACACTGGGGGTAACGGAACCCACAGCAGACACACTAAGACCGAGGCCGGAACCCACAGTAGAAGCTGTTCAGAGGTAACGGAACCTGGACACACTAAGACCGAGGTAGAACCTGTTCAGCAGACACACTAAGACCGGGGGTAACGGAACCCACAGCAGACACACTAAGGGGTAGAACCCACAGCTGTTCACTCTGACCCTGGGGGTAACTGGAACCCACAGCAGACACACTGACCGGGGGGGTAGGAACCCACAGCAGACACAGACCGAGTAACGGAACCCACAGCAGACACTGGGGGTAGAACCCACAGCAGTCACTAAGCCGGGTAACGGAACCCACAGCAGACACTAAGGGGTAGAAGCTGTTCAGCAGTCTGGCGGCCTGGGGGAACCCACAGCAGAAGCTGTTCAGCGGAACTGGACACACTAAGACTGGGTAACCGTGAAATGCTGTTCAGCCCAAACTGGCGGCCTGGGGGTAGAAGCTGTTCAGCAGTCTGGCAGCCTGGGGGTAGAAGCTGTTCAGCAGTCTGGCGGCCTGGGGGTAGAAGCTGTTCAGCAGTCTGGCGGCCTGGGGGTAGAAGCTGTTCAGCAGTCTGGCGGCCTGGGGGTAGAAGCTGTTCAGCAGTCTGGCGGCCTGGGGGTAGAAGCTGTTCAGCAGTCTGGCGGCCTGGGGGGTAGAAGCTGTTCAGCAGTCTGGCGGCCTGGGGGTAGAAGCTGTTCAGCAGTCTGGCGGCCTGGGGGTAGAAGCTGTTCAGCAGTCTGGCGGCCTGGGGGTAGAAGCTGTTCAGCAGTCTGGCGGCCTGGGGGTAGAAGCTGTTCAGCAGTCTGGCGGCCTGGGGGTAGAAGCTGTTCAGCAGTCTGGCGGCCTGGGGGTAGAAGCTGTTCAGCAGTCTGGCGGCCTGGGGGTAGAAGCTGTTCAGCAGTCTGGCGGCCTGGGGGTAGAAGCTGTTCAGCGGTCTGGCGGCCTGGGGGTAGAAGCTGTTCAGCAGTCTGGCGGCCTGGGGGTAGAAGCTGTTCAGCAGTCTGGCGGCCTGGGGGTAGAAGCTGTTCAGCAGTCTGGCGGCCTGGGGGTAGAAGCTGTTCAGCAGTCTGGCGGCCTGGGGGTAGAAGCTGTTCAGCAGTCTGGCGGCCTGGGGGTAGAAGCTGGTCTGGCGGCCTGGGGGTAGAAGCTGTTTGTCTGCGGCCTGGGGGTAGAAGCTGTTTGCGGTCTGGGGGTAGAAGCTGTTCAGCAGTCTGGCGGCCTGGGGGTAGAAGCTGTTCAGCAGTCTGGCGGCCTGGGGGTAGAAGCTGTTCAGCAGTCTGGCGGCCTGGGGGTAGAAGCTGTTCAGCAGTCTGGCGGCCTGGGGGTAGAAGCTGTTCAGCAGTCTGGCGGCCTGGGGGTAGAAGCTGTTCAGCGGTCTGGCGGCCTGGGGGTAGAAGCTGTTCAGCAGTCTGGCGGCCTGGGGGGTAGAAGCTGTTCAGGAGACTTTTGGTCCCAGACTTGGTACTCCGGTACCTCTTGCTGTGGAGCAGAGAGAATAACTTTGGTTGCTGGAGCCTTTGACAATGTTTAGGGTTTTCCTCTGACACCAGAATTGGATGGTATTTAATGTGAGTTTAAACATTGCTCAACCATGATTGACGTGGTACAGCTTATGGAGAATACTTTTTTTGTTTTCCAGACTGTTTTTCCTCAACACCCTTGAGTGAGCTGATTGGAGGAGAACATAAGGAAGCCCCTCCCACCTAAAGCCAATGATGATGTTTTGCCATGTTTTAAAGCAGCCGTGTCGGGGTGTATTCATTAGTCGGATTCTGTTGGAAACCCTTTACTCTAGACATGGAACCTACCTGAATTTGTCCAATAGAAACAAACTGTTGCCAAACGCTTTTGTTTAGAGTGAATCGTGTACTGAATAACATCCCGGCTAAGTGACAATGTTTAGATGCCGCCATTCGCACAAATGAACCTTGAAATGAATTCCTATTGGCGCTAGCTGTCCCTCGTAGTGGAGTTGAAATGGCAGCCTATATAGTGCACTACTTTGGAGCCCTGGTCAGTAGTGCACTATATTGGGAATAAGGTGCTATTTTGGAAAACGTAGTGTTGACATGAACAAGGGACAGATGAAAATTGACTCAGTTATGTATTTATACATTTTATATTCTTGTTGATTGTGAATTTAGCATTATTTTTAATCAGTTAAACAATTACGGGAATGTGAACTGTGATTGAGGATATTTATTGTACATTTTGTTATAAATATTTGTATAACTGCAGAGCTCCCCTTTAAACAAAGCCACCATCAGCTGATTAAATGACATGTTTTATGAATGAGTGTAACGTTCTGACTAGACCACTGAGACACATTAAATGTTGTACAACTGGGCTACTCTTCAGTTTCCTGGCTACGTGTGAATGAAATGCACCGACTCCAATCACAAAACAGAGACTAGACAAAGAGATGAGAAAAGGAACATGGGCTAAAACCAAGAGCTTTATTGGGAGTTTTACAAGGTAACATTCCTTCCAGAATAGACCGTACAAACCCCATGGGTCATTATGTCTTGCCACAGTAAATCATCCCATTAACATTTACCTGGAAGGATGACTTTCTATAGGTCAAGGAAAAAAAGGTTCTGACTGAAGGTTTTAAAGTCATATTAACCACAGGATGTTCTGTGCTTGTAATGTAGAAGAGAAAAGCTAGACATTTAAAATAACTCTAAACTGAACTAGGAGAAGAGTTTCAGTCTGAGGATGGGGTTGTTCAACGGTCCAGTTTAGCTCTCTTGACCTCTGGTTCTGGTTCAGACGGCGCCACACTCACTCCAGAGATCTAGAAAACAACAACCATGTCCAAGCCTGAAATGAGTGATTTGACAGAAGGCTATTTTACCTCGTCGGACACAAACCGTTACCTGAACATGGTTTTATTTCATAACTTCATGGAAATTACCACCATGGGATCTCTGTAATTACAGAGAGATTCAGTTTGAAACAACAAACGTACCACAGGTTCAACCAGGGACATCCTGATCTTCTGGTGCTGGACGTTGGACGCATCCAGACTGATGGTCACTTTGACCTTGTCAAACATGTTGAAGGAGTGGCCCTCCACCGTCAGACTAGGAGCCTGCACACACACACAGAGTTAGTTGATCCATACACACACACACACACAGAGTTACAGTTGATCCATACACACACACACACAGAGTTACAGTTGATCCATACACACACACAAAAAAAAAAGCTTTAATTTTCTCTGACACAACGAGGATACCTCTTCGTTGAAGATCAGTTTGGGGCTGGGTTTATCTTTGTTCTCAAAGAACACCGTTCCCTCCAGACCAAACTTAGGGATGAGGACGATGATGGCGTTCTTCCTCACAAACAGGATGAAGCCCTCTTCGTTCAGGATGCCTCTGCTCTTGAAGAACAGCTGGAGGAAACGACACATTATCTCGTCAAACAGATGGAAACAGGGAGACTACCCGGAAATGTCCAGTAAGAAATGTTATTTTTCCAATTTCCGTTGCAGAGCATTTTGCTACAGTGCACTAATGAATATGACCTAGTTGTCCTTTTGTAAAAATGGGTCCCTCGTCTTCAAATGGGACTTCCTGGTTAAATAGTGAGTCCAGTACCTGTGTGTGGAAGGCTAGAGGCTCTAACAGGTCAGTGTGTTGGGTGGGTCCAGTACCTGTGTGTGGAAGGTTAGAGGCTCTAACAGGTCAGTGTGTTGGGTGAGTCCAGTACCTGTGTGTGGAAGGCTAGAGGCTCTAACAGGTCAGTGTGTTGGGTGAGTCCAGTACCTGTGTGTGGAAGGTTAGAGGCTCTAACAGGTCAGTGTGTTGGGTGAGTCCAGTACCTGTGTGTGGAAGGTTAGAGGCTCTAACAGGTCAGTGTGTTGGGTGAGTCCAGTACCTGTGTGTGGAAGGTTAGAGGCTCTAACAGGTCAGTGTGTTGGGTGAGTCCAGTACCTGTGTGTGGTAGGCTACAGAGGCTCGCTGTGCGTACTGGGCCATCTTGTGTCTGTAGTTGAGGTTGTTGCAGAGGGCAGACTGCTTGTGTTTGTCCATCAGGTCTGGGTAAGTGCTGTCTGCTCCAATGGCTACAGCCAGCAGCCGATGCACGATGATGTCAGAGTATCTGTAGAGGTTACAATCACATCAGAACCAGTCAGGGTAGAGGAAGGGGGGTGGTGGGGGGGGGATGGACCAGTCAGGAGTAGAGAAGGGGGGTGGACCAGTCAGGGTAGAGGAAGGGGGGGGTGGGGGTGGACCAGTCAGGAGTAGAGAAGGGGGGGGGTGGACCAGTCAGGAGTAGAGGGGGGGGTGGACCAGTCAGGGTAGAGAAGGGGGGGTGGACCAGTCTGGAGTAGAGGAGGGGGATGGACCAGTCAGGAGTAGAGGAGGGGGGTGGGCCAGTCAGAGGTAGAGAAGGGGGTGGACCAGTCAGGGGTAGAGGAAGGGGGGGGTGGACCAGTCAGGAGTAGAGGAGGGGGAGAAGGGGGGGGGTGGGCCAGTCAGGAGTAGAGGAGGGGGGTGGTCCAGTCAGAGGTAGAGGAAGGGGGTGGTCCAGTCAGGAGTAGAGGAGGGGAGGAGGGTGGGCCAGTCAGAGGTAGAGGAGGGGGGGTGGGCCAGTCAGGAGTAGAGGAGGGGGGGGTCCAGTCAGGAGTAGAGAAGGGGGGTGGTCCAGTCAGAGGTAGAGAAGGGGGGGGGGACCAGTCAGAGGTAGAGAAGGGGGGTGGACCAGTCAGAGGTAGAGAAGGGGGGTGGTCCAGTCAGAGAGTAGAGAAGGGGGTGGGACCAGTCAGAGGTAGAGAAGGGGGGTGGGGGGACCAGTCAGAGGTAGAGAAGGGGGGTGGACCAGTCAGGAGTAGAGGAGGGGGTGGGGTCCAGTCAGAGGTAGAGAAGGGGGGTGGGGGTGACCAGTCAGGAGTAGAGAAGGGGGTGGTCCAGTCAGAGGTCAGAGGTAGAGAAGGGGGGGGTCAGGGTAGAGAAGGGGGTGGACCAGTCAGGAGTAGAGGAAGGGGGGGTGTGGGGGTGGACCAGTCAGGAGTAGAGGAGGGGGGGGTGGTCCAGTCAGAGTAGAGAAGGGGGTGGTCCAGTCAGAGGTAGAGAAGGGGGTGGACCAGTCAGGAGGGAGGGGGGTGGGGTGGACCAGTCAGGAGTAGAGAAGGGGGGGGTGGTCCAGTCAGAGGTAGAGAAGGGGGGGGGGGTGGACCAGTCAGGAGTAGAGGAGGGGGGGTCCAGTCAGGGTAGAGGAAGGGGGTGGACCAGTCAGGAGTAGAGGGGGGGTGTGGTCCAGTCAGAGGTAGAGAAGGGGGGGGGGTGGGGTGGACCAGTCAGAACTAGAGGGGAGGGGGGTGAGGGTGGACCAGTCAGGAGTAGAGGAGGGGGTGGTCCAGTCAGAGGTAGAGAAGGGGGATGGGGTGGACCAGTCAGGAGTAGAGGAGGGGTGTGGTCCAGTCAGAGGTAGAGAAGGGGGTGGGGGTGGTCCAGTCTGAGAGTAGAGAAGGGGGTGGACCAGTCAGGAGTAGAGAGAGAGTGTTCTCGCCGTCCGAGTAGGTGAGGTGAAGTGTGTGTTCTCACCGTCTGATAGGTGAGGTGAAGTGTGTGTAGATGGGAGAGGCCAGTCCATAGTGGTGGAAGTCACTGTCCATCCCGGAGGGGGGTGAAGTACACAGCCTGCATCATGCAGCGTGTTGCTAGGATACGAGGAAGGTGTTGAAGTCAGAAGGGAAGCCGTGGGGGTGGGCCAGTCCAGAGAGTCAGCTAGAGCCTTGGCCGAGTCCGTGGGGGATCACCATGTCCTGAGGGGAGGGACAACAACGTGAGGACTACATTAGACTGATGTCAGAAACAACAACGTTAAGTGGTCATTACACTGTCAGAAACAACAACGTGAGGACTGTTCTCACTGATGTCAGAAACAGGTGAACGTTAGGACTCATTAGACTGATGTCAGAAACAACAACGTTAGGACTCATTAGACTGATGGTCAGAAACAACAACGTCTGATAGGTGACTACTGTCAGAAACCAACTGATAGGAGGTGAATTAGACTGATCTCAGAAACAACAACGTCTGGACTACATTAGACTGATGTCAGAAACAACAACGTCTGATAGACTACATTAGACTCACTGTCAGAAACAACAACGTGAGTGTGTTACATTAGACTGATGTCTGATAGGTGAGAAACAACAACGTGAGGACTACATTGACTGATGTCAGAAACAACAACGTTAGACTACATTAGACTGATGTCAGAAACAACAACGTGAGGACTACATTAGACTGATGTCAGAAACAACAACGTGTGGACTCATTAGACTGATGTCAGAAACAACAACGTCTGAGAACTGTGTTAGACTGATGTCAGAAACAACAACGTTATGGACTACATTAGACTGATGTCAGAAACAACAACGTGAGGACTACATTAGACTGATGTCAGAAACAACAACGTTAGGACTACATTAGACTGATGTCAGAAACAACAACGTGAGGACTACATTAGACTGATGTCAGAAACAACAACGTTAGGACTACATTAGACTGATGTCAGAAACAACAACGTTAGGACTACATTACACTGATGTCAGAAACAACAACGTTAGGACTACATTAGACTGTCAGAAACAACAACGTTAGGACTACATTAGACTGTCAGAAACAACAACGTTAGGACTACATTAGACTGATGTCAGAAACAACAACGTGAGGACTACATTAGACTGATGTCAGAAACAACAACGTTAGGACTACATTAGACTGATGTCAGAAACAACAACGTTAGGACTACATTAGACTGATGTCAGAAACAACAACGTTAGGACTACATTAGACTGATGTCAGAAACAACAACGTTAGGACTACATTAGACTGATGTCAGAAACAACAACGTTAGGACTACATTAGACTGTCAGAAACAACAACGTTAGGACTACATTAGACTGATGTCAGAAACAACAACGTTAGGACTACATTAGACTGATGTCAGAAACAACAACGTTAGGACTACATTAGACTGATGTCAGAAACAACAACGTTAGGACTACATTAGACTGATGTCAGAAACAACAACGTTAGGACTACATTAGACTGATGTCAGAAACAACAACGTTAGGACTACATTAGACTGATGTCAGAAACAACAACGTGAGGACTACATTAGACTGATGTCAGAAACAACAACGTGAGGACTACATTAGACTGATGTCAGAAACAACAACGTTAGGACTACATTAGACTGATGTCAGAAACAACAACGTGAGGACTACATTAGACTGATGTCAGAAACAACAACGTGAGGACTACATTAGACTGATGTCAGAAACAACAACGTTAGGACTACATTAGACTGATGTCAGAAACAACAACGTTAGGACTACATTAGACTGATGTCAGAAACAACAACGTTAGGACTACATTAGACTGATGTCAGAAACAACAACGTTAGGACTACATTAGACTGATGTCAGAAACAACAACGTTAGGACTACATTAGACTGATGTCAGAAACAACAACGTTAGGACTACATTAGACTGATGTCAGAAACAACAACGTTAGGACTACATTAGACTGATGTCAGAAACAACAACGTTAGGACTACATTAGACTGATGTCAGAAACAACAACGTTAGGACTACATTAGACTGATGTCAGAAACAACAACGTGAGGACTACATTAGACTGATGTCAGAAACAACAACGTTAGGACTACATTAGACTGTCAGAAACAACAACGTGAGGACTACATTAGACTGATGTCAGAAACAACAACGTTAGGACTACATTAGACTGATGTCAGAAACAACAACGTTAGGACTACATTAGACTGAAGGTTCTACGTCAGTCCCTATTTCGTTGTCCTTCGACCCGGAAAGGAACAATTGTCCCCAAAAAAGATAAAGTCTTATTAAAACTGTGTTTTAGACAGAAGTATTGTCTATAGATGTCTAGTCGGAATATATAGATGTCATTAGACTGGTTATAGATGTCTAGTCTGAATATATAGATGTCATTAGACTTGTTTTAGATGTTGAGGTCTAGTCAGTCTGAGATGTTGAGGTCGTCAGATGTACCTTAGACTTGGCAGCCTTGTTAAGGATGTCGTAGTTGGATGGAGGAGGGGCGGGGTGCTTCCTGAGAAGAGCGCACTCTGAGAACTCATCATAAATCTTCTGAGCTACTGAGATGTTGGCCAGCAACATGAACTCCTCCACCATCGAGTTGGTCTCCCTGGGGAACAATAAAGTTATTTGAATTTGAACCCACCGATACAGCGTGAACATCAAGTCTCTGAGCAGAGATCTACTGCTGGATGTTATAACCCAGTGACAAGGTACAACTGGAAACAGCAGGATGCTTTGACAGGCCACAAAAAGCTTGTCAATATTCATGTGAATTCAGCTGAACTTGTTGAAGTTTAAACCACGTTAGTCAGGGTCAAAACGACAGCACAGTTTCAAGCCCCTTAAATAGAACCTTATTTTAAATGCTATATTCTAAAAGCCTTATTTTAAATTCTATATTCTAAAAGCCTTATTTTAAATTCTATATTCTAAAAGCCTTATTTTAAATTCTATATTCTAAAAGCCTTATTTTAAATTCTATATTCTAAAAGCCTTATTTTAAATTCTATATTCTAAAAGCCTTATTTTAAATTCTATATTCTAAAAGCCTTATTTTAAATTCTATATTCTAAAAGCCTTATTTTAAATTCTATATTCTAAAAGCCTTATTTTAAATTCTATATTCTAAAAGCCTTATTTTAAATTCTATATTCTAAAAGCCTTATTTTAAATTCTATATTCTAAAAGCCTTATTTTAAATTCTATATTCTAAAAGCCTAACAACGTACTTGAGTTCCTTGGTCTGTAGGTCTATGGGGTCGTGAGTCTCACTGTCGATGTGGAAGCGAACCTCAGGCGAGGAGAGAGTCAACGCACTGAAACACACAACGGAAAACCACCATGTTAGATTACCAACAAAGACAGAGTACAACATATAGATTAATGACACCAGCAACCAGATCAATAAACACAATCAATCCATCAACCAACTAATCACCTTCGGGAATACATCAATCTGCCACAGTTCTAATGATCCGTCTCTTTCAACAGTTAGGGAAAAGGAAATCAACTACTGACATCACAGACCCTTCCTCTATCCTGTCTCTTCAGGATCCTGTCTAGTCTGTCCAGGTCTCATAACCTCTTACCCTTCCTCTATCCTCGGTCTCTTCAGGGTCCTGGCTAGTCTATTCAGGCCTCTTACCCTTCCTCTATCCTCGGTCTCTTCAGGGTCCTGTCTAGTCTGTCCAGGTCTAGTAACCTCACCCTTCCTCTATCCTCGGTCTCTTCAGGGTCCTGGCTAGCCTGTTCAGGCCTCTTACCCTTCCTCTATCCTGTCTCTTCAGGGTCCTGGCTAGTCTGTTCAGGCCTCTTACCCTTTCTCTATCCTGTCTCTTCAGGGTCCTGGCTTGTAGTCTGTTCAGGCCTATGGATACCCTTCCTCTATCCTGACTCTAAATGTAAATGTAGTCTGTTCAGGTCTCTTACCCTTCCTCTATCCTGTCTCTTCAGGGTCCTGTCTAGTCTGTCCAGGTCTAGTAACCTCACCCTTCCTCTATCCTGTCTCTTCAGAGTCCTGTCTAGTCTGTTCAGGCCTCTCTACCCTTCCTCTATCCTGTCTCTTCAGGGTCCTGTCTAGTCTGTTCAGGCCTCTTACCCTTCCTCTATCCTGTCTCTTCAGGGTCCTGTCTAGTCTGTTCAGGTCTCTCACCCTTCCTCTATCCTGTCTCTTCAGGATCCTGTCTAGTCTGTTCAGGCCTCGTAACCTCACCCTTCCTCTATCCTGTCTCTTCAGAGTCCTGTCTAGTCTGTTCAGGCCTCGTAACCTCACCCTTTCTCTATCCTGTCTAGTCTGTTCAGGCCTCTTACCCTTCCTCTATCCTGTCTCTTCAGGATCCTGGCTAGTCTGTTCAGGTCTCGTAGCCTCACCCTTCCTCTATCCTGTCTCTTCAGGATCCTGGCTAGTCTGTTCAGGTCTCGTAGCCTCACCCTTCCTCTATCCTGTCTCTTCAGGGTCCTGTCTAGTCTGTTCTGGTCTCGATAAGAGCCTCTCTATCCTGTCTCTTCAGGTCCTGTCTAGTCTGTTCAGGTCTCTTACCCTTTCTCTATCCTCGGTCTCTTCAGGGTCCTGTCTAGTCTGTCCAGGTCTCATAACCTCACCCTTTCTCTATCCTGTCTCTTCAGGGTCCTGTCTAGTCTGTCCAGGTCTCATAACCTCACCCTTTCTCTATACTGTCTCTTCAGGGTCCTGTCTAGTCTGTCCAGGTCTCATAACCTCACCCTTTCTCTATCCTCCGTTTCTTCAGGATCCTGGCTAGTCTGTCCAGGTCTCATAACCTCACCCTTTCTCTATCCTCCGTTTCTTCAGGATCCTGTCTAGTCTGTTCTGGTCTCGTAACCTCACCCTTTCTCTATCCTGTCTCTTCAGGATCCTGGCTAGTCTGTCCAGGTCTCATAACCTCACCCTTTCTCTATCCTCCGTTTCTTCAGGATCTTGGCAAGTCTGTTCAGGCCTCGTAAGCTCTTGGTGGTGTCATCATTCATGTTGGCGTCATCAATCCTCATCTGGGCCTCGGCGTATGTCAGCGAGGCCTGGAGGAAGAATTATCTTTCAATTCAATAAACTTTATTGATCCCTGAGGGGCATTTCTTACATTGTCTCAATCGCAACTGTTACATTGTCAAATGTGTGAGTTTCCTCTCCCTCTACCTTGGAGTCGATGACACTTTTAGTGAATCTGGTCTGGACTATCTCAGCCTTGTCGTTGATCTCCCATATACAAGAGAAGGCCAGCCTGCCGAGAGGAGACACCATGAACACCACTAATGGTAAATGACAACAACAACAACAACAACAACAACAACAACAACATATATGATGTCTTCAGGAAGTATTGAAGTCACCTCGCCACACTGGATCGTAGAGAACACAGGTTGGAGCTCAGCAGTTCAGGAACCATGTCGATCCTCTGTGGGAGACAATCAGCTGTGTTAGCAATACAACACTGAAATGGATCCCTGTATCTACCTGCACATGACCATCTGATCATTTAACAGTCCAATCTGATAAATTGTAATTATTCGCCTCCCTCCTCATGCCTTTTGCACACAATGTATATAGACTCTTTTTTTCCCTTCCACTGTGTTATTGACTTGTTTATTGTTTACTCCATGTGTAACTCTGTGTTGTTGTCTGTTCACACTGCTTTGCTTTATCTTGGCCAGGTCGTAGTTGTAAATGAGAACTTGTTCTCAACTAGCCTACCTGGTTAAATAAAGGTGAAATAAAAATATATTTCGGACTACTTTTGACCCGGGCTCTGGTAAAAAAAAAAAATAGTGCACTTATATAGGGAATAGGGTGCCATTTAAGACTCACTAAAAGAGCTAGTTAGGGTTCATCAAGGTCACTATGTGATGAAACAGATGGTCTGTACCCTTCCAGTCAGGTAGACTGTAGTTCCTCTGTTAGCAGCCTCCAGGTCCATAGCGTTGCCTGGCCGAATGAAGTGGCTCACATCAGCAATGTGGACACCAACCTTCAACCCACAAAGAAACACACACACACACGATGACTTCACAACTTTCAACTCTGTTCCACCATATTACCAATTAAAATAGATTCTGTTACCTCATCCAAACATTCACCCGTCCCAATAAAATGCTGTGGTAAACTGTGTTAGTTGCTCAGTGTCCTACCTCTTGGTTTCCATTGGGCAGCTCTCTACAGTGCAGAGCATCATCTATGTCCGTACAGCCAGGAGGATCCACACTGCAGACCGTCAGGTTCCTCAGGTCCTCTCTCACAGCCATGTCCTGATAGGAGATCAAATAAGGTTTAGTGATGCATTATTACCTGTTATAAGCATGTTATGAGCCTTTATAAAGTATTATAACCACATCATAATGCAATTATACCAACAGGCTTTAAGTAGTGTTACCAAATTGTTGATTGGTATAGCTACAACAACGTAGCCACCAGCTGACAACCATTGATATATATGTCTTGACACAAAATGGCCGCCATAACAGAACCCCCCTGTGCGGTGCAGTTACCTCCTCTGTGATGTTCCAGGGCATCTTGGGGAGGAAACTGAGGACGGCCTGTGAGAAGTCCTGGTGAGGGACATCATGCTCCAGCAGTAGCACCTCCGTCTCCGTCTCCTTGTCCCCTGCACTTCCCAGGCTACGAACAAAATGGCCCTGAGAGGAGGAGAGAGGGAGAGGAGGAGAGAGGGTGGGTGAAGAGAGAGGGAGAGGAGGAGAGAGGGAGAGGAGGAGAGAGGGAGAGGAGGAAGAGGGAGAGGAGGAAGAGGGAGAGGAGGAAGAGGGAGAGGAGGAGAAGAGAGGGAGAGGAGGAGAGGATGAGAGAGGGAGAGGATGAGAGAGGGAGAGAAGGAGAGAGGGGTGGGTGAGGAGAGAGGGAGAGGAGGAGAGAGGGAGAGGAGGAGAGAGGGAGAGGAGGAGAGAGGGAGAGAAGGAGAGAGGGAGAGAAGGAGGAGAGAGGGAGAGAAGGAGGAGAGAGGGAGAGAAGGAGGAGAGAGGGAGAGAAGGAGGAGAGAGGGAGAGAAGGAGAGAGGGGTGGGTGAGGAGAGAGGGAGAGAAGGAGAGAGGGAGAAGGAGGAGAGAGGGAGAGAAGGAGAGAGGGAGAAGGAGGAGAGAGGGAGAGGAGGAGAGAGGGAGAGAGGAGGGAGAGAGGGAGAGAAGGAGAGAGGGGTGGGTGAGGAGAGAGGGAGAGAAGGAGAGAAGGAGGGGGGTGGGTGAGGAGAGAGGGAGAGAAGGAGAGAAGGAGAGAGGGGTGGGTGAGGAGAGAGGGAGAGAAGGAGAGAGGGGTGGGTGAGGGAGAGGGAGAGAAGGAGAGAGGGAGAGAAGGAGAGAGGGGTGGGTGAGGAGAGAGGGAGAGAAGGAGGAGAGAGGGAGAGAAGGAGAGAGGGGTGGGTGAGGAGAGAGGGAGAGAAGGAGAGAGGGAGAGAGGAGAGAAGGAGAGAGGGAGAGGAGGAGAGAGGGGTGGGTGAGGAGAGAGGGAGAGAAGGAGGAGAGAGGGAGAGAAGGAGGAGAGAGGGAGAGAAGGAGGAGAGAGGGAGAGAAGGAGAGAGGGGTGGGTGAGGAGAGAGGGAGAGAGGAGAGGGGAGAAGGAGGAGAGAGGGAGAGAGGAGGAGAGAGGGAGAGAAGGAGGAGAGAGGGAGAGAAGGAGAGAGGGGTGGGTGAGGAGAGAGGGAGAGAAGGAGAGAGGGGTGGGTGAGGAGAGAGGGAGAGAAGGAGAGAGGGGTGAGTGAGGAGAGAGGGAGAGTGAGGAGAGAGGGGTGGGAAGGAGAGAGAGGGGAGGGTGAGGAGAGAGGGTGTGGGTGAGGAGAGAGGGAGAGAAGGAGAGAGGGAGAGAAGGAGAGAGGGAGAGAGGAGAGAAGGAGAGAGGGAGAGAGGGAGAGAAGGAGAGAGGGAGAGGAGGAGAGAGGGGTGGGTGAGGAGAGAGGGAGAGAAGGAGGAGAGAGGGAGAGAAGGAGGAGAGAGGGAGAGAGGAGGAGAGAGGGAGAGAAGGAGAGAGGGGTGGGTGAGGAGAGAGAGGGAGAGAAGGAGAGAGGGAGAAGGAGGAGAGAGGGAGAGAAGGAGGAGAGAGGGAGAGAAGGAGGAGAGAGGGAGAGAAGGAGAGAGGGGTGGGTGAGGAGAGAGGGGGAGAGAAGGAGAGAGGGGTGGGTGAGGAGAGAGGGAGAGAAGGAGAGGGGGTGGGTGAGGAGAGAGGGGTGGGTGAGGAGAGAGGGGTGGGTGAGGAGAGAGAGGGTGGGTGAGGAGAGAGAGGTGTGGGTGAGGAGAGAGGGAGAGAAGGAGAGAGGGAGAGAAGGAGAGAGGGAGAGGAGGAGAGAGGGAGAGGAGGAGAGAGGGAGAGGAGGAGAGAGGGGTGGGTGAGGAGAGAGAGGGGTGGGTGAGGAGAGAGGGAGAGAAGGAGAGAGGGAGAGAAGGAGAGAGGGGTGGGTGAGGAGAGAGGGAGAGGAGGAGAGAGGGAGAGAAGGAGAGAGGGAGAGAAGGAGAGAGGGGTGGGTGAGGAGAGAGGGAGAGAAGGAGGAGAGGGGAGAGAAGGAGGAGAGAGGGAGAGAAGGAGAGAGGGGTGGGTGAGGAGAGAGGGAGAGAAGGAGGAGAGAGGGAGAGAAGGAGGAGAGAGGGAGAGAAGGAGGAGAGAGGGAGAGAAGGAGGAGAGAGGGAGAGAAGGAGGAGAGAGGGAGAGAAGGAGAGAGGGGTGGGTGAGGAGAGAGGGAGAGAAGGAGAGAAGGAGAGAGGGGTGGGTGAGGAGAGAGGGAGAGAAGGAGAGAGGGGTGGGTGAGGGGAGAGGGAGAGAAGGAGAGAGGGAGAGAAGGAGAGAGGGGTGGGTGAGGAGAGAGGGAGAGAAGGAGGAGAGAGGGAGAGAAGGAGAGAGGGGTGGGTGAGGAGAGAGGGAGAGAAGGAGAGAGGGAGAGAAGGAGAGAGGGAGAGGAGGAGAGAGGGGTGGGTGAGGAGAGAGGGAGAGAAGGAGGAGAGAGGGAGAGAAGGAGGAGAGAGGGAGAGAAGGAGGAGAGAGGGAGAGGAGAGGGGTGGGTGAGGAGAGAGGGAGAGAAGGAGAGAGGGAGAAGGAGGAGAGAGGGAGAGAAGGAGGAGAGAGGGAGAGAAGGAGGAGAGAGGGAGAGAAGGAGAGAGGGGAGGAAGGAGGAGAGAGGGAGAGAGGAGAGAGGGGTGGGTGAGGAGAGAGGGAGAGAAGGAGAGAGGGGTGGGTGAGGAGAGAGGGTTAAGGAGAGAGGGGTGGGTGAGGAGAGAGGGGTGGGTGAGGAGAGAGGTGGGTGAGGAGAGAGAGGGGTGGGTGAGGAGAGAGAGGTGTGGGTGAGGAGAGAGGGAGAGAAGGAGAGAGGGAGAGAAGGAGAGAGGGAGAGGAGGAGAGAGGGAGAGGAGGAGAGAGGAGAGGAGGAGGAGGGAGAGGAGGAGAGAGGGGTGGGTGAGGAGAGAGAGGGGTGGGTGAGGAGAGAGGGAGAAAGGAGAGAGGGAGAGAAGGAGAGAGGGGTGGGTGAGGAGAGAGGGAGAGGAGGAGAGAGGGAGAGAAGGAGAGAGGGAGAGAAGGAGAGGGGGTGGGTGAGGAGAGAGGGAGAGGAGGAGAGAGGGGTGGGTGAGGAGAGAGGGGTGGGTGAGGAGAGAATGGTGTCTAGTCTCTGCTAGTTCCTCAAAGACCGAAAGAGGAGAGATAAGCCGTTATGATTGAGGTGCGTTCCAGGTCCTCTTCATTGCAGTCGAGCTGCACATCTCATGTACATCACACACTTCTCCAGGCATTGATATCCCATAATGATCATCTGAGCAGCCCAACTGTAATAAAGAGGACCTGAGAGACACATACATTCGGGTATCTGGAGTGCTTGGGCCAGCCGTCGACGGCCACCATGATCCTCTGTCCTGCCAACGTGGCCGCCTGGCGCGTCTCTATACGGATCCTGGGGATACGGCGGTCGGCTGGGGTGAAGAGGTGACGGGTCGCCTGGGAAGGGGAGGACGGGGTATAACAGACCAGGAACAATGAGATATCTTCGTCAGCACAAAACTAGTACGACAGACGATAAAAATAATCACATGAGAAACCAAAGCATGGTGGTATATGCATCCCTATGGATAAATACTCATGTAGGCTTGATTTGATTGATGTGTTGATTGACAGAGCAGAGCGAGTGATGCTAGTTTACCTCTTTGATTTGGGACAGGAAGAGCATGCCACAGAAGGGTCTCCAGTTCCTCTTGATGATGCCCACCACCCTGCCTGTGGGCTTCCGTGACGCCGCCCCAGACGGACCACTCTTCAACTCTGCCTCCTCCTCCTCTGTGACATCATCCTCCTTGGGCCCCTCGTCCTGCAGCACCACAGAGGACGGAGCCACCCATTGGTTCAGAGGCAGGATCTCCACAGCAACCAGGTCCTGATGGACAGCCCTGTTCAGGTTCTGCAGGCCTTGGATCAGAACCTGAGGGGCGGGACAGGAAGAGGAAGTGTTACCATGGTAACCAACGCTGCTTCGTTTACATTTCCCATCCAATCACTCACTCACTCATCCCCATCTCGCCAGCTGGCATTTAGAACAGCACAAAAAGATTCTCCACTCCTATCCAATGGTAAAGGAGGAATTATACTGTTGATCACTCACTTTTCCAAACCAGGTACATGAACAGAGGAGTTAACTAACCAGGTACATGAACAGAGGAGTTAACTAACCAGGTACATGAACAGAGGAGTTAACTAACCAGGTACATGAACAGAGGAGTTAACTAACCAGGTACATGAACAGAGGAGTTAACTAACCAGGTACATGAACAGAGGAGTTAACTAACCAGGTACATGAACAGAGGAGTTAACTAACCAGGTACATGAACAGAGGAGTTAACAGAGGAGTTAACTAACCAGGTACATGAACAGAGGAGTTAACTAACCAGGTACATGAACAGAGGAGTTAACTAACCAGGTACATGAACAGAGGAGTTAACTAACCAGGTACATGAACAGAGGAGTTAACTGTTGGAGGTACATGAACAGAGGTTCCATACTAACTATGTCAGGTTACACGGCCAGAATCCACTAATGAACACGAGCTATGCTTCAGCAGCGCTCACCTCTGTACTGTCATCTCCTTCTCCGTGGACGAACACAGTAGCCTCCAGGTAGTTGTCTCTGCTAGCCCGGAACGTTCCCTGTTGGAAGGTCCCACTCTTAATCCCAGACTGGATCCTAGACAGGGGCAGGTGCTCCGGGAACAACACCTTACTGCTGGTGATCTCATTCTGGGGGAGGGAGAGAGAAATTAAAGGGATAAATTACAGGAATAACCATGAATATGCAGATCTAACTGTCTCTATGAATATGCAGATCTAACTGTCTCTATGAATATGCAGATCTAACTGTCTCTATGAATATGCAGCTCTAACTGTCTCTATGAATATGCAGCTCTAACTGTCTCTATGAATATGCAGATCTAACTTTATGAATATGCAGATCTAACTGTCTCTATGAATATGCAGATCTAACTGTCTCTACGAATATGCAGCTCTAACTGTCTCTACGAATATGCAGATCTAACTTTATGAATATGCAGATCTAACTGTCTCTATGAATATGCAGATCTAACTTTATGAATATGCAGATCTAACTGTCTCTATGAATATGCAGATCTAACTGTCTCTATGAATATGCAGATCTAACTGTCTCTATGAATATGCAGACCTAACTGTCTCTATGAATATGCAGACCTAACTTTATGAATATGCAGATCTAACTTTATGAATATGCAGACCTAACTTTATGAATATGCAGATCTAACTTTATGAATATGCAGATCTAACTTTATGAATATGCAGATCTAACTTGCTCTATGAATATGCAGATCTAACTTTCTCTATGAATATGCAGATCTAACTGAATATGCAGATCTAACTTTCTCTATGAATCTAAAATAGCTGCTGTAGAAAGTAAATATGTGTAAATGTGATATTGTGTAGATATGAGTTACCTTGTCATCGTTGGTCAAAGCCAGTCGATCCACCAGCTCAGGGTTGGCTATCAGACTCTTGACGTACTCCTCACCTGTGTGGAACAGAGGACGGATGAAGACGGCGGCATCTACTAGAGTAAACACGTAGTCCACATCTACTAGAGTAAACACGTAGTCCACATCTACTAGAGTAAACACGTAGTCCACATCTTCTAGAGTAAACACGTAGTCCACATCTTCTAGAGTAAACATGTAGTCCACATCTACTAGAGTAAACACGTAGTCCACATCTTCTAGAGTAAACACGTAGTCCACATCTTCTAGAGTAAACACGTAGTCCACATCTTCTAGAGTAAACACGTAGTCCACATCTACTAGAGTAAACACGTAGTCCACATCTACTAGAGTAAACACGTAGTCCACATCTTCTAGAGTAAACACGTAGTCCACATCTACTAGAGTAAACACGTAGTCCACATCTTCTAGAGTAAACACGTAGTCCACATCTACTAGAGTAAACACATAGTCCACATCTTCTAGAGTAAACACGTAGTCCACATCTACCAGAGTAAACACGTAGTCCACATCTACCAGAGTAAACACGTAGTCCACATCTACTAGAGTAAACACGTAGTCCACATCTTCTAGAGTAAACATGTAGTCCACATCTTCTAGAGTAAACATGTAGTCCACATCTACTAGAGTAAACACGTAGTCCACACCTACTAGAGTAAACACGTAGTCCACATCTACTAGAGTAAACACGTAGTCCACATCTACTAGAGTAAACACGTAGTCCACATCTACTAGAGTAAACACGTAGTCGACATATTGAACACACCTAGTATTGTGACCTTGTGTTTAAGGTTAAAGACAAGAACACCAGTCTCATCTTGGGGTACTGAGGTAAGAACAGAGGTCTCATCTTGGGGTACTGAGGTAAGAACAGAGGTCTCATCTTGGGGTACTGAGGTAACAGATATTGTGATATTAAAGACAAGAACAGCGGTCTAATCTTGGGGTACTGAGGTAACGGAGGTGTCTTGTTTCTTACATCTGTATGTGAGCAGGCCGGACTCCTCTGCTTTCTCCTTGTTGCCCCGGTCGTTGGTCAGCAAAACAACCTTTAACCTCTTGTCCGTGGGGGTGTTGTTCAGGTGATCACTGTACCACTTGGTAGATATGCGGATGGCTCTGTCATTACGATCGTTGGCGCTTTCCCCCTGCTCTCTCTCTATATACGTTTCTCTGGAACAGAAGAATACAACCATACGTCGCTTTGAAAAGCATTGATCACAAATGGATGGACAGTTAAGGAGTCAACATGCTTCAGTTTGGCTGGCGACTAGCCTGAGCTAAATTTACTTTTTTGCCTAGGAGATCTTAGTCACGCAATTTTCCATCTGATTAGGATGTTAGGTGCAGTATTTCTCAAGAGAAAACGTGAATAAGAACAGTTTAAAAAACCTTGCCCAAGTCCAAAAAACAAACAAAAACAAACTAAATGTTGTTTGTCGTTTAATATACGCAAACTCTCCCAAACTGTTTTGGTTGGGAAACATGCTGACTTCAGTCTTGCTCCAACTTATTTCAGTCAATTGCTACATTGGCGTCAGTGGTGGGATAACCCCAAGGGTCACTGATTCAAAACCAAGTTAGGGTGCACCCTCTTAAATCACTACAAAACAGTCAGTTATCTAAGGCAAACAGTATATATCTATTTTCTACCTGTGATGTTCATTAGTGAAAGTGTAAAAGTGTTTTTCCTTGTCGTGAAGGATGTCTTTCAACCGCTTGTAGATGGGAGCGCTCCTGTGGCGGACCTCTTGGAGTACAGTCTGCAGAATGATCACGTTCTTGATCAAGGGATCCTCCAGGATATCAATCTACAGACATTAAAAGGGATACTGACTCAGCGTGATAGAATGTCACACCTGAAAGTTAGTCAAATTAGTGTTAGCTAGATCAGGGTTTTTGCCCCAGCACTACATAGCGGACTCAAATATCAAACTCATCATCAAGCTTTGATTATTTTAATCAGCTGGGTAGGGTACAAACCAGAACGTGCCACCGGGGGACGGGGGCAGGACCGAATTTGCGAAACCCTGAGCTCGATAAGTGGGGTTCACACTTTCACTAGAGGCGTGTGAGACATGTAAAACTGTAGTGATGCGGTGGGAAAATCTAGCGTTTACTTTAGACATGTACTTTTATTGTATTAATTTGTTGTTAATAATAACGTTTACGTTAGACATTATTGCATAGTAACTTACCTGGCTCAACACAATATTTGTGTCTGGGAGTAAATAGTGTGGGAAAGAACACAAGTTGCTTTCAATGCAAGCGTCTTTCTGCAACACAGTCTCTTCTTGCTTGCATTCTGTACAAACTTCACTTCCGCACCAAATATCGTCTCGCAGGTAATGCTCACGGACTATTTTCATGATCCCGCCTGATCGGGTTTTCTTTACGAAAGTTTTTGATTTCAACATAACTCCGATAAATATATATCACAACAGTAATTTTGATACGTTTCTACTCATAGGTGTACATCAACAAACATTCCACCCGAGACCGATGTACACACGTGGAGGGGAGGGAAGATAAAAACGTTCCCGGGGTTTCTTGTGACGGATCATATCTGATTCATATTCTATTGTGAAAGTTACCAGATACTTTGTGTACTTTTTATACATATATCAATGACATGTGTGTATTTTAAAAACAATTTAGGGGGAATTTTATGATAGATAATTAAATATGTCATAATTTAATATTTTCCAACTCTGTGTAAAACTTTTTAAGGCCATCTTCTTTTTCTTCTTCATTTGAATGGCGGTGTGCAAACCAACGTCAAGAAGCATTTACAGCGCCGTTGCGGGCTGGAGTGTCATAGACACAGTGCAAGTGCTCATCAACAACACTTGCATGCATAATCAGGGTGGATACGTCATCTTGTTTCCTTGAAATCTATACGGTCAGTAGCGACAGATAATGTAATAACTGACAATAATGGAATATCTGGTAATAATGTAATAACTTTTACGTTTAACATTTTATAAATGCTGATAATGTAATAAATTGCCAATAATGTGTAATAAATATGCTGAACGCATAATGTAATAACATTTTTGAGCATAATGTAATAGTTACTACAGTTAGTTATTACATTATGTGCTGATTATGACAAAGTGTGTAACTTTTTTTTCATGAATAGTGTAATGACTTCAATCAAAGATGACGTCACTCTCTTTGTTTAATGCATATTAAGTGTCACACACAGGTTGCCTCAGGTCAGTCGCAATGCCATAATACACAGGATTCAAAACAGCAACATGTAGCCATTGCTACATCCCTTAATTAATGGCAGCCACACATCCATGATCACCACTGTTGTTGCGCTGTAGAGCAGCTCGTTGAGTTTAGTCCTCATCAGTTCTTTATGATCATCCTCCAGTGGTTTTCTAGTCTCACTGATAAGTCAACTCAGGTAACTCACCTTTCAGGTTTAAATGTGTGTACTGTTCTGGCTCAGAGCATGACACACCTCCCTCCCTGACCCCTATCCTTACCCTTCAGGACAGAAAGGGGAGCGTCAGAGAGAGACAGAGAGAGAGAGACAGAGACAGACAGAGAGAAAGAGAGAGAGACAGAGACAGACAGAGAGACAGAGTGAGTTGCAGAAAGATAGAGAGAGAGAGACAGAGAGAGAGAAAGAGAGAGAGAAAGAAAGAGAGAGAGAAAGAGAGAGAGACAGACAGAGACAGAGAGACAGAGTGAGTTACAGAAAGAGAGAGAGAGAGAGAGAGAGAAAGAAAGAGAGAGAGAAAGAGAGAGAGACAGACAGAGACAGAGAGACAGAGTGAGTTACAGAAAGATAGAGAGACAGAGAGAGAGAAAGAGAGAGAGAAAGAAAGACAGAGAGAGAGAGAGAGAGAGAGAGAATGGGAGTGAGAGAGACAGAGAGAGACAGAGACAGAGAGAGTGAGAGTGAGAGAGAGTGAGAGTGAGAGTAGAGAGAGAGAGAGAGAGAGAGAGAGAGAGAGAGAGAGAGAGAGAGAGAGAGTGGGAGTGAGAGAGACAGAGAGAGACAGAGACAGAGAGAGTGAGAAAATCCTCTAATCCACGACCATCAGCCACTATTGTGAACACTGGTCTTCTTCACGGTGAGTTAAACAGATACATCTATCATTTTCTATAAAGAGGGTACATCTTTGGTAGTGGTCTCTTTGGTAGTGGTCTCTTTGGTAGTGGTCTCTTTGGTAGTGGTCTCTTTGGTAGTGGTCTCTTTAGTAGTGGTCTCTTTGGTAGTAGTCTCTTTGGTAGTAGTCTCTTTGGTAGTGGTCTCTTTGGTAGTGGTCTCTTTAGTAGTGGTCTCTTTGGTAGTAGTCTCTTTGGTAGTAGTCTCTTTGGTAGTAGTCTCTTTGGTAGTAGTCTCTTTGGTAGTAGTCTCTTTAGTAGTGGTCTCTTTAGTAGTGGTCTCTTTAGTAGTGGTCTCTTTGGTAGTGGTCTCTTTGGTAGTAGTCTCTTTAGTAGTGGTCTCTTTGGTAGTAGTCTCTTTAGTAGTGGTCTCTTTGGTAGTGGTCTCTTTAGTAGTGGTCTCTTTGGTAGTAGTCTCTTTAGTAGTAGTCTCTTTGGTAGTAGTCTCTTTAGGTAGTGGTCTCTTTGGTAGTGGTCTCTTTGGTAGTGGTCTCTTTAGTAGTAGTCTCTTTGGTAGTGGTAGTAGTCTCTTTGGTAGTAGTCTCTTTGGTAGTGGTCTCTTTGGTAGTGGTCTCTTTGGTAGTGGTCTCGTATCGTTGCTGAGTTTCACAGTTTGAAATGATCCTACATGATATTGACTGAGAGTTGCATCATTAAGAGCAGTTGGTAGCTGGGACTTCCGTATCCCTGTGTGTTTTTCTGAGATGTTTAACTTTGTTTGTTAAGGAAAGGTTATGGCATGGTCAGTGTTCTGTTATCACAGTTCTCAAAAGCTGCAAGTCACAACACTATTATGCCATAGCAACACTATTATGCCATAGCAACAATATTAAGCCCTAGCAACACCTTTTAGCCCTAGCAACACTATTAAGCCATAACAACACTATTAAGCCATGACAACACTATTAAGCCATAGCAACACAATTAAGCCATAACAACACTATTAAGCCCTGACAACACTATTAAGCCATAGCAACACAATTAAGCCATAGCAACACTATTAAGCCATAGCAACACTATTAAGCCCTGACAACACTATTAAGCCATGACAACACTATTAAGCCATAGCAACACTATTAAGCCATAGCAACACTATTAAGCCATAGCAACACTATTAAGCCCTGACAACACTAAGCCATGACAACACTATTAAGCCATAGCAACACTATTAAGCCATAGTAACACTATTAAGCCATAGTAACACAATTAAGCCATAGCAACACAATTAAGCCATAGCAACACAATTAAGCCATAACAACACTATTAAGCCCTGACAACACTATTAAGCCATAGAAACACTATTCAGCCATAACAACACTATTAAGCCCTAATAACATCCTTTTAGCCCTAGCAACACAATTAAGCCATAGCAACACTATTACGCCATAGCAACACTATTAAGCCATAGCAACACAATTAAGCCATAGCAACACTATTAAGCCATAACAACACTATTAAGCCATAGCAACACTATTAAGCCTTGACAACACTATTAAGCCATAGCAACACTATTAAGCCATAACAACACTATTAAGCCCTAATAACACCATTATAGCCCTAGCAACACAATTAAGCCATAGCAACACTATTAAGCCATAACAACACTATTAAGCCATGACAACACTATTAAGCCATGACAACACTATTAAGCCCTGACAACACTATTAAGCCATAGCTACACTATTAAGCTCTAATAACACCCTTTTAGCCCTAGCAACACAATTAAGCCATAGCAACACTATTAAGCCCCGACAACACTATTAAGCCATAACAACACTATTAAGCCATAGCAACACTATTAAGCCATAGCAACACTATTAAGCCCTGACAACACTATTAAGCCATAGCAACACAATTAAGCCATAACAACACTATTAAGCCATAGCAACACTATTAAGCCCTGACAACCCTATTAAGCCATAACAACACTATTAAGCCCTGACAACACTATTAAGCCATAGCAACACAATTAAGCCCTGACAACACTATTAAGCCGTAACAACACTATTAAGCCATAACAACACTATTAAGCCATAACAACACTATTAAGCCCTGACAACACTATTAAGCCATAGCAACACAATTAAGCCCTGACAACACTATTAAGCCGTAACAACACTATTAAGCCCTGACAACCCTATTAAGCCATAACAACACTATTAAGCCATAACAACACTATTAAGCCGTAACAACACTATTAAGCCATAACAACACTATTAAGCCATAACAACACTATTAAGCCCTGACAACACTATTAAGCCATGACAACACTATTAAGCCCTGACAACACCATTAAGCCATAGCAACACTATTAAGCCCTATTAACACCCCTTTAGCCCTAGCAACACAATTAAGCCATGGCAACACAATTAAGCCATAACAACACTATTAAGCCATAGCAACACTATTAAGCCATAGCAACACTATTAAGCCCTGACAACACTATTAAGCCATAACAACACTATTAAGCCATAACAACACTATTAAGCCCTAACAACACTATTAAGCCATAGCAACACTATTAAGCCATGACAACACTATTAAGCCATAACAACACTATTAAGCCCTGACAACACTATTAAGCCCTGACAACACTATTAAGCCATAGCAACACTATTAAGCCATAGCAACACTATTAAGCCATAGCAACACTATTAAGCCCTGACAACACTATTAAGCCCTAACAACACTATTAAGCCCCAACAACACTATTAAGCCCCAACAACACTATTAAGCCATAACAACACTATTAAGCCATAACAACACTATTAAGCCATAACAACACTATTAAGCCCTAACAACACTATTAAGCCCCAACAACACTATTAAGCCGTAACAACACTATTAAGCCCCAACAACACTATTAAGCCGTAACAACACTATTAAGCCATAACAACACTATTAAGCCATAACAACACTATTAAGCCCCAACAACACTATTAAGCCCTAACAACACTATTAAGCCATAACAACACTATTAAGCCCCAACAACACTATTAAGCCGTAACAACACTATTAAGCCATAACAACACTATTAAGCCATAACAACACTATTAAGCCATAACAACACTATTAAGCCATAACAACACTATTAAGCCATAACAACACTATTAAGCCATAACAACACTATTAAGCCCTAACAACACTATTAAGCCCCAACAACACTATTAAGCCGTAACAACACAGCATTAAGCCAGTCTAACAACACTATTAAGCCATAACAACACTATTAAGCCATAACAACACTATTAAGCCATGACAACACTATTAAGCCCTGACAACACTATTAAGCCATGACAACACTATTAAGCCCTGACAACACCATTAAGCCATAGCAACACTATTAAGCCCTGACAACACTATTAAGCCATGACAACACTATTAAGCCATAACAACACTATTAAGCCCCAACAACACTATTAAGCCATAACAACACTATTAAGCCATAACAACACTATTAAGCCATAACAACACTATTAAGCCATGACAACACTATTAAGCCCTGACAACACTATTAAGCCATAACAACACTATTAAGCCATAACAACACTATTAAGCCGTCACAACACTATTAAGCCATAACAACACTATTAAGCCATAACAACACTATTAAGCCCTAACAACACTATTAAGCCCCAACAACACTATTAAGCCGTAACAACACTATTAAGCCGTAACAACACTATTAAGCCATAACAACACTATTAAGCCATAACAACACTATTAAGCCATGACAACACTATTAAGCCCTGACAACACTGTTCTCAACCATTTAAGTTTGTGATTGTTCAATCATTGTGATTGTGTTGAACATTATTGCGTAATCAAACATACCATCTAGCACGCCATTCTTACCCACATCAGGAAGTGTTCGTCATAAAACAGATACATCCACATGCAGGTATGTCCTCAGGACAGGTCATTGGAATGTTGAAACGTAGCAGGTGACCCAGGTTGTGAGTGTTCATCACACCGATATCTCTGTTACATTTCATGTTTCTTCTAGCACAGACTGGAACATCCTCGCCTGCTTTCTGCGATGTCTGTTTTCAGTCAGAAGTCGAAGCCTGTCAGAAGGAGTCAGGAGATGAGTGCCAGTCAGAACAACGTTGACAGCAGCAGGAAGAAGACCAGTCTGCTGAAAGACAACAGCTGGATCAGACGCAGCATGGAGGAGGAGGAGGAGCTAGTGGAGTAAGTGGGAAACACACACACACACACTCACTGTGTGGAGAGGTTCTGAGCTGTCTCAAATCTACTGACACTGTCACCATGGTTAGAAGTTTACAAATGTCAAACATCTAAATGATTTGACAATATCAAATTTGGTAAAATTCTCTCTCTCTCTAACATCCATCTCCCTCTGTCTGTTTAATGCTAACCACAGCCTGCAGTCGGAGGTGGGCCAGCCCATCCCTGCCAGACCGTCCCTGCCAGCCCATCCCTGCCAGCCCGTCCCTGCCAGCCCCAGCACCCCAGTCAACCATCTGACCAAGAGGTACATTTGCATTGTGTTTATCTTAGCAGCGTTCCTGCCTAGAAGGCCAGCATCTCGGAGTCGCCTCTTCATTGTTGACGTTGAGACTGGTGTTTTGCGGGTACTATTTAATGAAGCTGCCAATTGAGGACTTGTGAGGTGTCCGTTCGCAAACTTGACCCTCTAATGTACTTGTCCTCTTGCTCAGTTGGGAGTGGGAGGCCCCAGTGCACAACGCCAGTTTGCATCTTTCTTTGAAGGGAGTAGTACACATCATTGTACGCGATCTTCAGTTCCTTGGCAATTTCTCGCATTGAATAGCCTTCATTTCTTAGAAGAAAGTTCTTTGTTTCTAGCCATTTTGAGCCTGTAATCGAACCCACAAATGCTGACGCTCCAGATACTCAACTAATTTCAAGAAGGTCAGTTTTATTGCATCTTTAATCAGGACAACAGTTTTCAGCTGTGCTAACATAATTGCAAAAGGGTTTTCTAATGATCAATTAGCCTTTTAAAATTATAAACTTGGATGAGCTAACACAACGTGACCTTGGAACACAGGAATTGTCACGGCTTCCGCTGGCGTCGGATCCTCTCCGATGTACGGGCGGCGCTCGGCGTCGGGTCCTCTCCTATGTACGGGCGGCGCTCTGCGTCGGGTCCTCTCCTATGTCTACTATCGGCGCTCGACGTCTAGATCCTACTCCTGGTGTCACGGTTTTCTCTAACGGCGCTCTGGTAGTCACAGGTCCTCTCCTATGGTAGTCACAGTGGCGCTCTAACTGGATATCTACTAACTAGATATCTGCGTCGGGTCCTCTCCTAACTAGATATCGGGCGGCGCTATCTACTATCTGGGTCCTCTCCTATGTACTATCTGGGCGGCGCTCTAGATATCGTATCTGGTCACAGTGTTCTCCTAGATATCTACGGGCGGTGTTTAACGCTATCGTCTGGGTCCTCTCCTATGTACGGGCGGTTTTCTTTAACGCTATCTACTATCTGGTAGTCACAGTGTTTAACTCCTCTACTATCGGGCGGCGCTCTACTATCTGGGTCCTCTCCTAACTAGATATCTACTATCTGGTCGGCGCTAACTAGATATCTACTATCTGGGTCCTGTTTAACTAGATATCTACTATCTGGTAGTCACAGTGCTTTAACTAGATATCTACTCCTGGTAGTCACAGTGTTTAACTAGATATCTACTATCTGGTAGTCACAGTGTTTAACCGATATCTACGGTAGTCACAGTGTTTAACGGATATCTACTATCTGGGTCACAGTGTTTAACTAGATATCTACTATCTGGTAGTCACAGTGTTTAACTAGATATCTACTATCTGGTAGTCACAGTGTTTTCTCTAACTAGATATCTACTATCTGGTAGTCACAGTGTTTTCTCTAACTAGATATCTACTGTCTGGTAGTCACAGTGTTTAACTAGATATCTACTATCTGGTAGTCACAGTGTTTTCTCTAACTAGATATCTACTATCTGGTAGTCACAGTGTTTAACTAGATATCTACTATCTGGTAGTCACAGTGTTTAACTAGATATCTACTATCTGGTAGTCACAGTGTTTAACTAGATATCTACTATCTGGTAGTCACAGTGTTTAACTAGATATCTACTATCTGGTAGTCACAGTGTTTAACTAGATATCTACTATCTGGTAGTCACAGTGTTTAACTAGATATCTACTATCTGGTAGTCACAGTGTTTAACTAGATATCTACTATCTGGTAGTCAGTGTTTTCCTTAAACTGATTTTTGTGTTTGTATGTGTTTTTCGTTTGTTTCGTTTTACCTCAGCCCTCCACTTCCTCCGAAGACCAAGACTGTTTTAAGGTAAAGAGGTCAAAATTCGAACTCAGGGGACTAAAATTGTACCAAACTCAGAAAAAAAAGTGTCAGACCCTCCTAATAGTGTACTCAACCGTGACGGTCTTCGCTCTCCTCCCAGCACCACCTCAAAGAGCATGAACGATCCCAAGACAGCCATGAGTCCTGGGAGCACCTCTCCAAAGTCCCTAAACTCCCCAAAGTCCCTAAACTCCCCCACGTAAGTCAGACACATAGAACAAGTGACTTTACATGAGTTTAAAGTTTGATTGTGTTTGTGAGCTTTTATTTAAAGCTGTATTACAGTAACTGACCAAAACTCTTGTTTTATTTCCGTGTGGTTTTGTAGAATCTCATGGCTGAAGAGCCCATCCATCTCATCGCTGAAGAGCCCATCCATGTCCCTCTTTACTGCAAAGGTCTTTTCCTCCCCCAAAAAACTATTCTACTCCCCACTAAGCCCTCCAGAGGTACTCCCCTACGCCATTACCCACATCACTGATGAAGAGCCCCCGGCAGTCCCAACAATTCCACCACCTCCAACAACTCTACCACCACCACTTCCTCCTCCAACAACAACTCTACCACCACCACCACCTCCTCCAACAACTCTACCACCACCACCTTCTCCAACAACTCTACCACCACCACCTTCTCCAACAACTCTACCACCACCACCACCACCTCCAACAACTCTACCACCACCACCACCTCCAACAACTCCACCACCTTCTCCAACAACTCTACCACCACCACCTTCTCCAACAACTCTACCACCACCACCTTCTCCAACAACTCTACCACCACCACCTTCTCCAACAACTCTACCACCACCACCTTCTCCAACAACTCTACCACTACCACCACCTCCAACAACTCCACCACCACCTCCAACAACTCCACCACCTCCTCCAACAACTCCACCACCTCCAATGTCCCAAGTTGTAATCAGTGAGATCAGGTACTTCTGACATAATGAACATTGATGATTGGCAGTATGCATTCAAAGTCATGACAACAATGAACAGTTATTTTATTGTGTTACTGTTTCCTTTGTTATGTTCTTACTTTTTAACTCTGCACTGTGATTATTATTTGACCCTGCTGGTCATCTATGAACGTTTGAACATCTTGAAGAACGATCTGGACTTAATGGCCATGTACTCTCATCTCCACCCAGCACAGCTGGAATTTTCTAAATGTATGATATGTTACGAATTTCAATTTGTTGTGGCTAACGTTGGCTAGGTGGCTAACATTGGCTAGGTGGCTAACGTTGGCTAGGTGGCTAACATTGGCTAGGTGGCTAAAGCTAATGTTAGCTAGGTGGATAACATTAGCTAGGCTAGGGGTTAGAGTTAAGATTAGAGTTAAATTAAAAGGTAGTTGCAATGTTGCTAATTGGCTAAAATGCTAAAGTTGTCCATGATGAGATTCGAACACGCAACATTTGGGGTTTTGCCTTAATAACCTTCTGTCTTATGTTTTTTTTATTTTTTATTTAACTAGGCAAGTCAGTTAAGAACAAATTCTTATTTTCAATGATGGCCTAGGAACAGTGGGTTAACTGCCTGTTCAGGGGCAGAACGACAGATTTGTACCTTGTCAGCTCAGGGATTTGAACTTCCGGTTACTAGTCCAACGCTCTAACCACTAGGCTACCCTGCCGTAACCATACCCAAGGTAACATATCATACGGATTAGAGCCCTGGAATTATTTTTACTATGTTACGTCTAGTCTATGAGACCAGGCTGTCACAAGGGGGAAGATTTGTTTTTGGAATTCTCTAAATATTTCCAAAACGATTCATTTCCATGTTGGCTCTATGCCAGGAAATGTTGTTCTCCGGATTTCAAACTGAATATATAATGAATTCTAAAATAATAATGAATATATAATGAAATCTAAAATAATAATGAATATATAATGAATTCTAAAATACTAATGAATATATAATGAATTCTAAAATAATAATGAATATTTGATGAATTCTAAAATAATAATGAAGATTAACTAAAAAAGTGTTTAATGTATCTTCTTGCCCTTTATGACTTTAAATAACTTTTATCTCCAAACTGTGATTCCGATAAAATGTGTCCGGAGATTTGGTCAACTGTCAGAGATGTCTAAAATCCTAAATGAATCAGGACTGAGCAGGGTCAGCGACACCATAACGACTCTTCTTCATTCTCTCCTCTCTCAGTTTAGAGACCAGACTCCCTGACCCGCCCTCTCTGACTCCAACTCAGACTCTACTCTCCATACCGAACAGGTCAGTCCTGACTCCAACCCGGACTCTCCTCTCCATACCTAACAGGTCAGTCCTGACTCCAACCCAGACTCTCCATACCGAACAGGTCAGTCCTGACTCCAAACCAGACTCTCCTCTAGTCCATACCTAACAGGTCAGTCCTGTCTCCAAACCAGACTCTCCTCTAGTCCATACATAACAGGTCAGTCCTGACTCCAACCCAGACTCTCCTCTCCATACCGAACAGGTCAGTCCTGACTCCAACCCAGACTCTCCTCTAGTCCATACCTAACAGGTCAGTCCTGACTCCAACCCAGACTCTCCTCCATACCTAACAGGTCAGTCCTGACTCAACCCAGACTCTCCTCTCCATACCTAACAGGTCAGTCAACTCCACCCTGACTCCAACCCAGACTCTCCTCTCTAGTCCATACCTAACAGGTCAGTCCTGACTCCAACCCAGACTCTCCTCTCCATACATAATATAATAATAATAATATATGCCATTTAGCAGAACATTGCTTTTATCAAAGCGACTTAACAGTCATGACATACATTCTACGTATGGGTGGTCCAGGGGATCCCCACTACCCTGGCGTTACAAGCGCCATGCTCTACCAGACTGAGCTACTCTGGTCATATGTGATAATGGTATGAACTCACAAGAAAAGTCATGACCATGAAAAAAAGTCACAAACTGGCAAAGACTCATAAGACGTTGCCTTTCTCCTTCAGTGCCATCTGTTTTGTTAATGTTACACCTGACACAAGGTTGTTTCAGATCAGATGTCACCTGTAACACATTTGAACCACATAGCAGGGGGCATGTTTTAGACTGCAAAATGTGTATCGAGTTACATTCAAGCTGTGGGGGAAATCTTTACAGAGCATTCAGAAAGTATTCAGACCCTGTCTGACTATTTCCACGTTGTTAACAGGTCAGTCCTGACTCCAACCCAGACTCTCCTCTCCAGACCTAACAGGTCAGTCCTGACTCTCAGTCCATACCTAACAGAGTCCTGACTCCAACCCAGACTCTCTCTCCAGACCTAACAGGTCAGTCCTGACTCCAACCCAGACTCTCCTCTCCATACCTAACAGGTCAGTCCTGACTCCAACCCAGACTCTCCTCTCTAGTCCATACCTAACAGGTCAGTCCTGACTCCAACCCAGACTCTCCTCTCCATACCTAACAGGTCAGTCCTGACTCCAACCCAGACTATCCTCTCTAGTCCATACCTAACAGGTCAGTCCTGACTCCAACCCAGACTCTCCTCTCTAGTCCATACCTAACAGGTCAGTCCTGACTCCAACCCAGACTCTCCTCTCCAGACCTAACAGGTCAGTCCTGACTCTAACCCAGACTCCATACCTAACAGGTCAGTCCTGACTCCAACCCAGACTCTCCTCTAGTCCAGACCTAACAGGTCAGTCCTGACTCCAACCCAGACTCTCCTCTCTAGTCCATACCTAACAGGTCAGTCCTGACTCCAAACCAGACTCTCTCTCTAGTCCATACCTAACAGGTCAGTCCTGACTCCAACCCAGACTCTCCTCTCTAGTCCATACCTAACAGGTCAGTCCTGACTCCAAACCAGACTCTACTCTCTAGTCCATACCTAACAGGTCAGTCCTGACTCCAACCCAGACTCTCCTCTCTAGTCCACCTAACAGGTCAGTCCTGACTCCAACCCAGACTCTCTCTCTCCATACCTAACAGGTCAGTCCTGACTCCAACCCAGACTCTCCTCTCTAGTCCATACCTAACAGGTCAGTCCTGACTCCAACCCAGACTCTCCTCTCCCATACCTAACAGGTCAGTCCTGACTCCAACCCAGACTCTCCTCTCCCATACCTAACAGGTCAGTCCTGACTCCAACCCAGACTCTCCTCTCCATACCTAACAGGTCAGTCCTGACTCCAAACCAGACTCTCCTCTCTAGTCCATACCTAACAGGTCAGTCCTGACTCCAACCCAGACTCTCCTCTAGTCCATACCTAACAGGTCAGTCCTGACTCCAACCCAGACTCTCCTCTCCATACCTAACAGGTCAGTCCTGACTCCAAACCAGACTCTCCTCTAGTCCATACCTAACAGGTCAGTCCTGACTCCAAACCAGACTCTCCTCTCTAGTCCATACCTAACAGGTCAGTCCTGACTCCAACCCAGACTCTCCTCTAGTCCATACCTAACAGGTCAGTCCTGACTCCAACCCAGACTCTCCTCTCTAGTCCATACCTAACAGGTCAGTCCTGACTCCAAACCAGACTCTCCTCTCCTCTCCAGACCTAACAGGTCAGTCCTGACTCCAACCCAGACTCTCCTCTCTAGTCCATACCTAACAGGTCAGTCCTGACTCCAAACCAGACTCTCCTCTCTAGTCCATACCCAACAGGTCAGTCCTGACTCCAAACCAGACTCTCCTCTCTAGTCCATACCTAACAGGTCAGTCCTGACTCCAACCCAGACTCTCCTCTCCATACCTAACAGGTCAGTCCTGACTCCAACCCAGACTCTCCTCTCTAGTCCATACCTAACAGGTCAGTCCTGACTCCAACCCAGACTCCTCTAGTCCAGACCTAACAGGTCAGTCCTGACTCAAACCAGACTCTCCTCTCTAGTCCATACCTAACAGGTCAGTCCTGACTCCAACCCAGACTCTCCTCTAGTCCATACCTAACAGGTCAGTCCTGACTCCAACCCAGACTCTCCTCTCTAGTCCATACCTAACAGGTCAGTCCTGACTCCAACCCAGACTCTCCTCTCCATACCTAACAGGTCAGTCCTGACTCCAACCCAGACTCTCCTCTCTAGTCCATACCTAACAGGTCAGTCCTGACTCCAACCCAGACTCTCCTCTCTAGTCCATACCTAACAGGTCAGTCCTGACTCCAAACCAGACTCTCCTCTCTAGTCCATACCTAACAGGTCAGTCCTGACTCCAACCCAGACTCTCCTCTCTAGTCCATACCTAACAGGTCAGTCCTGACTCCAACCCAGACTCTCCTCTCTAGTCCATACCTAACAGGTCAGTCCTGACTCCAACCCAGACTCTCCTCTCTAGTCCATACCTAACAGGTCAGTCCTGACTCCAACCCAGACTCTCCTCTCTAGTCCATACCTAACAGGTCAGTCCTGACTCCAACCCAGACTCTCCTCTCTAGTCCATACCTAACAGGTCAGTCCTGACTCCAACCCAGACTCTCCTCTAGTCCATACCTAACAGGTCAGTCCTGACTCCAACCCAGACTCTCCTCTCTAGTCCATACCTAACAGGTCAGTCCTGACTCCAACCCAGACTCTCCTCTAGTCCATACCTAACAGGTCAGTCCTGACTCCAACCCAGACTCTCCTCTCTAGTCCATACCTAACAGGTCAGTCCTGACTCCAACCCAGACTCTCCTCTCTAGTCCATACCTAACAGGTCAGTCCTGACTCCAACCCAGACTCTCCTCTCTAGTCCATACCTAACAGGTCAGTCCTGACTCCAACCCAGACTCTCCTCTCTAGTCCATACCTAACAGGTCAGTCCTGACTCCAACCCAGACTCTCCTCTCTAGTCCATACCTAACAGGTCAGTCCTGACTCCAACCCAGACTCTCCTCTAGTCCATACCCAACAGGTCAGTCCTGACTCCAACCCAGACTCTCCTCTCTAGTCCATACCTAACAGGTCAGTCCTGACTCCAACCCAGACTCTCCTCTCTAGTCCATACCTAACAGGTCAGTCCTGACTCCAACCCAGACTCTCCTCTCTAGTCCATACCCAACAGGTCAGTCCTGACTCCAACCCAGACTCTCCTCTAGTCCATACCTAACAGGTCAGTCCTGACTCCAACCCAGACTCTCCTCTAGTCCATACCCAACAGGTCAGTCCTGACTCCAACCCAGACTCTCCTCTAGTCCATACCTAACAGGTCAGTCCTGACTCCAACCCAGACTCTCCTCTAGTCCATACCTAACAGGTCAGTCCTGACTCCAACCCAGACTCTCCTCTAGTCCATACCTAACAGGTCAGTCCTGACTCCAAACCAGACTCTCCTCTAGTCCATACCTAACAGGTCAGTCCTGACTCCAACCCAGACTCTCCTCTAGTCCATACCTAACAGGTCAGTCCTGACTCCAACCCAGACTCTCCTCTCTAGTCCATACCTAACAGGTCAGTCCTGACTCCAACCCAGACTCTCCTCTAGTCCATACCTAACAGGTCAGTCCTGACTCCAACCCAGACTCTCCTCTAGTCCATACCTAACAGGTCAGTCCTGACTCCAACCCAGACTCTCCTCTAGTCCATACCTAACAGGTCAGTCCTGACTCCAACCCAGACTCTCCTCTAGTCCATACCTAACAGGTCAGTCCTGACTCCAACCCAGACTCTCCTCTCTAGTCCATACCCAACAGGTCAGTCCTGACTCCAACCCAGACTCTCCTCTAGTCCATACCCAACAGGTCAGTCCTGACTCCAACCCAGACTCTCCTCTAGTCCATACCCAACAGGTCAGTCCTGACTCCAAACCAGACTCTCCTCTAGTCCATACCCAACAGGTCAGTCCTGACTCCAACCCAGACTCTCCTCTAGTCCATACCCAACAGGTCAGTCCTGACTCCAACCCAGACTCTCCTCTAGTCCATACCCAACAGGTCAGTCCTGACTCCAACCCAGACTCTCCTCTAGTCCATACCTAACAGGTCAGTCCTGACTCCAACCCAGACTCTCCTCTAGTCCATACCTAACAGGTCAGTCCTGACTCCAACCCAGACTCTCCTCTAGTCCATACCTAACAGGTCAGCCATGTGTTTTGTGTTCATGTAGCAAATACATTTTCTGTCTGAACAGTCAAAATAAATGTTAAAACAGATTATAACGTGTAAATGAACACGGTATCAGGCCCGTGTTTGTCTTATCGTCCTTGAACATCACAGATACTGACTCTGCACTCAGAAAAGCCGTCACTATGTGTTCTCTCTATCTCCAACTCACTACTGCCCTCTGCTGTACAGGAGTGTGACCAAGGGCCTGTGTTCGTACTGCTGTAAACCGATGGTGGCTGGAGCCAACATGATCCTGGAGGATCTACAGATCTACAGCCACTCATCCTGCTTCAAGGTAAAGAAACACACCCGTCTATTCAACATATATCTATGCGTGTCCCAATTGTCTCTCCTAAGCTCTTTAAAAACTGCACTGCTTCAGACCAGGCCCAATGGATCCTATAGGCTCTGGTCAAAAGTAGTGCACTATATCGGGAATAGTGTGGCATTTTCACACACCTACAGTATGTCTATCTATTCAACACACATCTACAGTACGTCTACACGTCTATCTATTCAACACACATCTACAGTACGTCTACACGTCTATCTATTCAACACACATCTACAGAACGTCTACACGTCTATCTATTCAACACACATCTACAGTACATCTACACATCTATCTATTCAACACACATCTACAGTACGTCTACACGTCTATCTATTCAACACACATCTACAGAACGTCTACACGTCTATCTATTCAACACACATCTACAGTACTTCTACACGTCTATCTATTCAACACACATCTACACGTCTATCTATTTAACACACATCTACACGTCTATCTATTTAACACACATCTACAGAACTATTCAACACACATCTACACGTCTATCTATTCAACACACATCTACAGTACTATTCTACACATCTATCTATCTATTCAACACACATCTACAGTACGTCTACACGTCTATCTATTCAACACACATCTACAGTACATCTACACATCTATCTATCTATTCAACACACATCTACAGGACGTCTATCTATTCAACACACATCTACAGAACGTCTACACATCTATCTATTCAACACACATCTACAGTACATCTACACATCTATCATGTCTATCTATTCAACACACATCTACAGTACGTCTACACATCTATCTTTCAACACACATCTACAGTACATTTAACACATCTATCATGTCTATCTATTCAACACACATCTACACGTCTATCTATTCAACACACATCTACAGAACAACACACATCTACACGTCTATCTATTTAACACACATCTAAGATTAGTGGAATCTGTCTATTTTGGACACAGGATCTGACAGTGAAGGTGAACAGGTGGTCATTCAGGTGACAGAGGAATGTATGAGACTGAGGCAGGAATTCCTTTAACCATAAAGTGGTATATTTACTGGTAGTCTGTCTATTCAACACACAGAACTTCTGGATCAGATGGATTTAGGGAATTCAAGATCAGGCGATGGCAATTTCCTCCTTTTATAGAGTTGAGATCTATTCCACATTTCCACGTCTGACTATTCAACGCCCATCCCAGCTGAGAAATGGCAATTAATTCAAAGGAGTATTTCACCAACTCCATGGGCCTTTCTATTCAACACACATCTACAGAACGTCTACACATCTATCTATTCAACACACATCTACAGAACGTCTACACGTTATTCAACACACATCTACACGTCTATCTATTCAACACACATCTACACGTCTATCTATTCAATTCAACACACGTCTACACGTCTATCTATTCAACACACATCTACAGAACGTCTATCTATTTAACACACATCTACACGTCTATCTATTTAACACACATCTACACGTCTATCTATTTAAACACACATCTACAGGAAGTCACACATCTTCCACATAGTTGTGCTGTAGTGATAACTGGATATGTCCTCTAGATGTGTAT